>NC_068938.1:51089992-51347492 GCF_016801865.2 Culex pipiens pallens
TTTGTAATCTTATAACTTTGGTAGAATTGACCAAATTGGATGCTTTCGGTTGTAAAAGATACTGGTTTGTCTATATTTAAAACTGTCAAAAGGGAGTTCCGAATTCCAATTTCAACATTCAGAAAATGAAGAAATAAATTGAGTATTGAGGAGGAAAATTACACTCTTTGAATTACCCATTTTAAATCATTATTTTTAACAAAAAGTCAAAATTACGTCAATTGATGTTTAGTAAACATTGTTTTCATTAAGAACGAGCAAAACAGAAGCTTTGTTTACACTTCGGCTTGAGCCCATTTACATCGTTTTGTTTGAAATGTTCAAATAACCCACCAGAGCACCATATTTTTTGTATACAGATTTTTTTTTGGACTCAATCAGTATATGAGTGAGATTTTTTCGAAATTAAAAAAACAGTCTCAGAAAATGTTTTTTTTTTAAATTTTTTTTATGTCAGTTGCTCCATCCAGAATTTTTCGTGAGTCTTTTTGTAACATCTTAGGCTATTTCACACAAATTTTGAACAAAAAAAAAAAAAAATCGTGGGCTCACCTTCAAATTTGACTTTTCACGGTGCACAGCTTTTGCACCCAGATTTTTGTTCAAGATATTTTAGTAACTTCAAAACTACGGGTTCTACCAACATATTTTTTTGATCATCCCCTAATATATTGTCCACAAAGTAATTTACACAAAGTTTGACTTATCTTACAATTCCGTTGTTGCAGGATTGGATCCGTAAGTTTGACAATTTTTGAACAAGAAGACAACAACTTCCTTCGTTTTTGTGCACCCTTAAACTTAAGTATCCAAAAATCTAATAAAAGTGGCTTGTTTTTTTCTTTGAGTGTATTTTTTTCGGATACCCGTCAAATTTCCTACACGTTTGTCTTTGACCACTTTTTGATGCGATGCAACGGCTTCGAAATACAGAAACATTTAATTTCCGGAATACAAAAATATTTAAAACACTTACGCCCTTCTCAAATGCCATTATCGAGTGAAACTGGCTCCATATACACAAAAATGGCTTTTATATGCCTAGGATAATATATCCACAAAGTTTCAATGAAATCGGAGAGGGTCAAGAAAAAATTACCTAATAAATTCCTGTTTTTGGCTGGAATTGCTCTGCAACAATTTTGTATGTTAACCATGCTGGATCTCGATTTGATCAAATCTGTCATTTTTACAATCAAAAACATCGTTCCAAATTTATTTGTCACGATTGCTTCCGGTGAATTTTAGGCGAATTTTTGTTTACACGAGCAACAAAAACAGTTGGAGCCAAGTTTCGAGCGATATTTTGATTGCAAAAACTACGGATTTGATCTGTTCGAGTTCTGTAAAATTGACGAAAAAAGGCGACTTTTTCTAACTTTTTTGCTGAGTTGCGAGTTGGAAATCGCTTTTTCATTAACTTTTCTTTAGTAAAATGATTAATAACAAAAGAGAACAACACGTAACTGGATAACTTGCTTACGGTTTCCAAGGTATCGTCCTTTATTTCAGTATAAATCCATAAATAAATTGATTGTTCAGTTGAACAAATCCAAAGTCGTGCATACAGAGATGTAACATCCTTTGGCATTTTGATATTTGAATAAACTGCTCAGTTGGATGTCCCTTCATGCCCTCGTCATAAATTTGTTGAACATCTTCCATGCTGCCTGCTTCAGGGAACTGGTTACAAAGTCGAAAGTCACGTGACTAGATGAGTATATTCCAGGTGACTGAGCCGGGAGCGTGGGAGTCTCTAATCTGGCTCACAATATGGCCTGCTAATGATTTTCCATTTCGTCGACCTTCACTTGAAGCGACCCGAATAGGGTGCCGGGATGTGAAGTCTCAATATTTTTTGAAGGATGATTGAGCTGGCAACCCTAGAACGACCAGCAAAACCTAGAAACTTGGTTACTGCCTGGAACCATTTCTTGCCTGATGGATCAATGATCGACTCGGTGTGTCATGAAACGAGACTTGCCGTGCTTTGGTCCTAATCGTGTTTCGAAATTTAATTTCTCTATTAGCTTCAGCTTTCGCCTTCCAGCTTCCGAGGCTGTGTGCTTTCAGATAAACCTTGGAGCTATTGATGAGGTCGATAGATGACGGCTTTCGGTGACACAAACTTATTTGGTTTTAGACAAATTCTGATCGGCTAATATTGATTTTCTGGTTTTAAAGATCCAATGTTACTTTAAAATGGATAGTTTTTTTTTACTGATATCATGATTATAATAGCGTTGAAAGTCGTTAAACACAAAATTGTAACATTTAAATTATGCTCGAAACTGCCAACAGGCTGATTGTTTCTTCGAGATACTTTCTGTCGGCAAAAAGTGACAACTGCTTCGCAAGGCAACCGTCCTTATTTTCTGACTTATTTGCAGTACTTTGCATGCTGATGTTTAATTCATTTCAAAATGATATGCGAACTCACGACTGTAATATTCAGTCAAGCAGAAGACACTATGTAGTTGCTGCTTTCGGTGCCAAGGAGAAAACCAGCCTTCATTTGCATTATGATGGGATGAGTACACTCGTATGTAGATTTATTTTAATTAAAGTGACATTGCATTTTAAAGGATTAACTCCCATTCACTGATTACACCAAATCATTAAATTAACCATCAGTGTAAAAATAAGTAATCTTGAAGAATTATTATTTTTTTTTCAAATGCAATGAGATTAAGTTCCAGTTTTATTTTCTGTTGATAAAACTCGTACTTAAACTGGCAGAGTGGTATTTATTTCGTCTTAATCTAATGAAACTGTGGGTGGACTGAGATTTTTATTTCGCTTCAAAATCTTGCTTTGGCAGTCAGTGAGCACGTTCAAGCTATAAATTTATACTTTAGTGCACGGCAACGTTACGCAATCAATGCTGTGAGTAAGTTAGTGTTACGAACACGTATCAATTTTTTGACTTCATATTTTATTCAGGCTTTAGTTTTCTGCTTTGCTTATTTGACAACGACAACAATTAAAGTTAAACCAAGTTCGTCAGTTTGACTTTGTCAAACCATCGAACCACCGGACGTTTAGTGTATTAATATTCGAAGCAATCAACCGTTCAAGATCTTCCCCAAAACGTCAATCGTTTTATCCTTCAATCTTGTAATCTGTTACATTTCCGGCAAACTGAACGCAATTTAATTCATTTCCTTCCCACGAACAAACAACACCCGACATCATTTCCGACCGGTCTTTACAGCCCCCGGCAGAGTGGGTGGTGTCAACTGACAGCCTGCCTCCCCCATTACCCCCTTTCGACTGAGCTTCAGCACGTGTCTCTCGTCCCCGCCGACTGATCCAGCCCCCATGCCGGAGGCCATAATCACAACAACTTTACCTCTCATCCGACGCTCTCGTCCGGCAGCATCTTGAAAACGGTGACTCCTTGAAGGTCGGGATTCACCCGGGCTGCGATCGAATTACCTCCCTAGAGAGGAGAAGTTGTTTTGTTTAGTTTGTTGTTTGAAGCCTTTTTTTTGCTCTTGTTGGCCGGAAGTTCCAAGGTCATCCCAACGAATAGTGGGAGGTGGTCGATTTCCTGCTTCGGCACACTCGATTGCATTTTGGACAATCTCCATCCCAACGCAATGCACTCTCACCGGAAGTGGTTCTCCAGAAGACGTTCCAGTGCACTTTTTGTTCTGGTTGGTAGAATTTGCAGATGTTTTGCTCGAGACTGGTCCCCTTAGTTTCAATTCGGAGAGCGCACTTTGTTTGCCAATGTTGCACTGCCCTGACACAACGTTTCATATCAACCAGGGTGCAGTCTTGCATAAATAAGTATCGGGTTCCGGAAAAATGAGAGCGATTTGTAAGGAGTTCTGTGGTATATCTTTATTGCATTATGATCAAACTGAAAATTTATCTCTGCTAGACAAAAACCATAAAGGTCTATCAAAATACAATTTCTCTCCAAAATTCCCACTCTCTCAACCAAAAAAAAAAAACTGCTCCTTTCACCAACATTGTTGGTGTTGCCAAGTGCATTTATGCATGGAGTAGCTTGACGCGGGCATTTTCTTCTTGTCCCTGTTTTGCCATCGCCCAATGTCAAGTGCTTTCAGTGAAGTTTCGTTTCCCTTTTCCACCGTTCCCCCCGTATTGTGGCCATGTTGAGCGATGCCATTTTCGCACAGTCGATGCCGCCTTAAGTGACAAGCCAATATGCGCGATTTTCCTTCCCCATTCATCACCGATTGGGTGGTGGGGGAGGAAGAAAGGGTGGTGGTTTTGATGGAAAATAATGGCTTTGAAAGTTGAAAATTTCTCGCGAGTGGGAACACAATAGATGTATGGCCAAGGGACGAGCGAGGAAAAAAAACTTGAAAGAATGTTCCGGAGATTCTCGGGAGGAATGTTTTGGGAGCTGCACCGACAGACAGCAATGTGTTCGGAAAACAACGTGAGGAATACAATAGTGGCGAATGGAAGTATTTTTTACAGTTCTTCTCATGTGCTCTTTTCTCGAAAACGCAAACCAGTTCAGTGGTGTACAAAGCCATAAGTATTATTTGCTTGCGAAACTGGTTGTCATTTAGCAAAGCATTGAATTGCAATTTTTTTTAGAAAAAAAAATCTTGTGTGGGAAGTTTCGCGGTAAGTATGCCCAAAAATCCACTGAGAAAAAACCAACAGCATGCAACTTTGAAACTCACCACATATAGCGTTTTCAGCCCAAGTTGGTTGGAAAAGCCACTAGCTTTTGGATCGCCTATCACAATCGTACACTGGTTCTTCTTCCATAACCAGCACGGGGATGACGTGAACAAGAAACCGATGCTCCCGTTGGTTGGATGAATAATGCAGAGTGCGCAGCGTACCAACAGCATCCATCCGGTGAGCTGACTTATGTTTCCGATGAGAAGCACCTTTGCATCTACTTGACAACCCTAAGCATTTTTCAATTTTGGTTATTCCAACCAGTTGGAATGAAATTTAGATTTTTTTTTGCTTTTAACTTATTCTATTTGTTGAAATTTTATCAGAGTATGCTTGAATAATGTCATAATTTTTTTCCATTTTCGTGAAACTTCAGTCTAAGGGAAAAATCCCTCAGATTATTTAGCTTTTGAGAATATACATTTTTTTTCGATAAATTGAAGCTCAAAACTGTGGTACGTTCGAAATATGGTGTCGCAAAAACTTTTATGAAAAAAAATAATTTCCGATCTGATGAAGTACTTAAAAAATCTGAAAAGCTAACAGAAATCTTTGCCATTTTTCATTACTCAATTGTTATCACATTCTGAGAAATTTTAATTTTAATAACCCTAAAGGATCCGATTCTATTTTGGAGCATTTTTATATTAAGGTTTCTTGTTTTTGAAACCTAGCAGGACGTTTTTGAAATGTGTAAAAATGTTCTACAAAGTTCAAGAGCAAAAAATAATTTATATTTTTTAACAGAAGTATGGTCGTTCAAGGTTTTTCAATGGATTAATTGTGTTTTTGAGTTATTGCAGATTGGAAAAGAACAATGCACTTCCCATCTGCTGATTTTTTTTCACGAATTTCGGACGCTCCATCAAATAAGGATCATTTTTTCACATTAAAGTTTTTTTACATCTTTATAGGTTTTATTTAAATTCATGTTTATTTGCTGTACTAATCATAATAAAGTTTGCTTAACTAATGATAAATCGCACAGTTTTGGCGTTGCTTACAGCTACAAAATAATTCAAATACAATCATTGGATAAAAAAAATTCAGAAAATTTTAATCGATTAAGCGAGAGCAGAAAAAAAATATTAAAATTACTATTGTTACTATTGCTAGGGTTTTGACATATCACTTTTTCGAACTGTGAAATATTGAAAAACGTTTGTTTTGTAGTTTCGTAACAACAGAAAAAACTTGTGTAGTATTGGAAAGAATCAAAGTATGGTTCAACAAAATTGATGGTTACGTTTTACATAATATTTGTTGAATCGAGCCTTGTTTATTCTGGTGTACTGCTCAATTCTGGTTAATCGAAAAAATAATCAGATAAAAAAAATCTTTTTGTGTCATGCTGCTTTAAAAAGTTCTGCTTGAGATTTGTAAAATACAAAGCTGAAAGATTTGATTAAAGATAAAAAATGATTGTTATTGTTATTTTCATATAAGGTCGCTGCAAATATTTTTCAATGTTTATGTCACCCCCCCCTCCCCTTCAAGATTGGTCTGAAAAATGAGGGGGCAAAAAAATCTTGAAGATTCCATGAAAATAGAAGTCTAATCAACTGAAAACAATCTAAAATGCATTTTTCTGCATTGATAATCATTTTTAATTTGTTTGGGCTTGTTCAAAAAACTGTTTTGATTTTTGATGAAATTCCAATGTACAGCACCGCAAAAAAAAAAAAATACTTTTCGCAAAAAATAAAATTTTCGTCAATACTTAGATATTTCGGAAACTAATGATGGCAAAACAACTGGACAGGTATATAATGCATATCATGAGCACGCCATAATAATATAATTTTTATGATCATTATCATTGAAATATATATTTACCCCTTGAAAATAAAAATATTTATAATTTAAACGTTCTAAAAAAAAAAAATTAAATTAAAAAGAATAAACAATCTTACATAACCATGAGCATGAATTAAAAAAAAGAAACAATCTTCCATTGTTTTTAGTCAGAACATCTTTTGTTTAGCAGCTGATTTCTTAATGGGTCACAAAGTGTTAGAAAAAATGAATCTATTTTTTCTTTTACCAAATTCTATCTATAAGTGTGTCCCAAAAAAACGTGATGCTGTGGAAAACCTTTAGGCTTACCCGGATTTCGATTCTTTTTTGCCTCAGGAACAATGTTTTTATGCAATGAAAAATACACAAAAATCTTTTAAAACTTACGATTTGTGATTTACTGGACTATTTTCATAGAAAATATTTTTTTTTTCTAAAACATAAAAAAAAGTGTTCATACACTGTCCCATATTTAACTTCAAACCATACTTAATTTTGTCACTGTATCAGCTACTGCTAGGCAGTGCTACCATGTTTATGTTTCCAAACATTTTGCATTGTTTTAAAGCAGCAACTAACATGCAAAATCAACACTTTTAATTTATATAATTCTGTTACGTAAGTGCCATTAAAAAAGGATGCTATATTGATTGATCAGCACATCAGAATATTTTTATTCTAAAATAAACGTTGATATTTTTTTGGCAAAAGGTGAGGTTTAATTTAAGTAAAATCATGTTGATGTTCTAATCGCGGTTAATTAAAATTGCTTTTCATCATACACAGAAAAAAGTTATGGTAATATTCATCAGGAAATTGTAACAGATTTTGTTTCAAAAAAAGTGTAATATTACATCAATAAATCTGGAGTTTTTTTTAAAGGAACCAAATTTCCAGTTTTTGCTTTGTGGGTATTTTGACACCCCCTTGAGTTAGGGGTATTTAAAAACACCCAAAAAGCAAAAACTGAAAATTTGGTTTATTGGACCCTTTTTTTTAAAAAAAAAACTCCGGAAATGATAAATTTTCATAAGTTTCTGATAAATATTCATCAGATTTTTACATATTTTTTAGGTAATATTATTAAAAAAAAGGTGATATTCAACCTACCAAATTTTCAACATTCCAAATTTAAACTTTTTTTTTGCTGTTCAATGGCGAATACACAATATTACTCGTGAGACCCTAGCTATGATTTAAAGTGAAATATGGGGCAATTTGAACGCATTTTGCAATGATTTCGAACAAAATATGATATTTTCTATTTTTTAGTAAATCGCAAAAGGCGATTTCTTAGCGCTTTTTGGGAATTATTCGTTTTATGGAAGTATTGTTCCTGAGGTATAAACCTATCGTTTTTGGGACACACTATTCGCTTTATGTTAGCTTACACAACAATAAAATAATGTTTGATGCTTGATTTTTTGCTGAATATTCGTTTAAATAAAGTTAAAGTTGTTTTTTTCTTAACTCGAAAATTTCTAATCAGTTATTTAAAAGAAAATTTAAATATAACTTATAACTGTGCTCCTAGCAAACAGACGTTCCTTAAAACCACTGAGTTTTCGCACTACAAAAACACACAAACAGACACAAAAACACATAGTCAGACCGGGTATTGTGTGATGTTTTTGGCGAGAAGCATTTCAAAGTGTGTGGATGCGCTTTACGGAATTGTATTTATTCTCGGATCGACTGACAGCTTGACGGTTTGAGGATTTGTGTGCCCAGCGCTCCCAGACCGTTTGCCGAGGACACAACAATAGTTCTGGGAGTTTTGGAATCTGTGTATTGGGAAGAGAACGAACATTGACATTGGCGGAGATGTTTTGTGCTCAGCCATGACAGCAGCTGTTTGGCGGTTGGTGATGGAGAGCTAGATTTTGGGTGGAATTGAAATGTTAAACCTGTTTTTTTTGCCGAGTTGTTATTTTCAGTGAGCGAACAAAGATTTTTCTTCAGTCATGATAGATTCATGAACCATGACATATCTTGTTATTCATTCCATGGTTGTTTACGAAACATCGTTAAGAAAACTATCGTCATCGCGCCCACATTAAGTGGCTATTTTTAACCAGATGGAAATCATTAACTTCAAATCCTTCATTCGTCGTCCTTTTAGCCGCCGGCATCAGATGACAGCTTCTGTCAACATCCATAAGCATCCAGCGATGCACATAATGCGTGAGTTCGCTTCTTCGTTCGTGATGTCCTTTCCAATGAATGTCTGGTGGCTGTCAGTTGCAATGTGCAAGTGCAGAATTTAATTTCCAAATGCTCTTTTGCAAGCATTTCCAGCAGCCATTCCGGAGTGGAACGTCGTGTCAATTCACAGTTTCCCTAATGAGAGTGGAATTTTCTCAGCGAAGTGAAATTTAGACTAGTCAACTGGTTGAGTTTTGTCAATCTACCCAGCAATCTTTCTCAGCAAAATCAAAAATAAATAAAAAGTTGCAATACCTGAAAAAATACCAAATTGAAATTATTCCATCTACTTTTGATAGCCATTTTAAGACGTGGCAAATTTTCTTAAAAAAATAAAATAAATCTAGTAACAAACCCAAAAAAAGGGAAACTTCACCAAATCATGACAATCGTAACCCAATTTATCACTTTCCAATTTAAGAGCAACAAATTTCTCCTCTCACTCATATCGACACAATTTTCGTCGCAAAAATCGTTAAGCCAATCACCTAGCTTGTGTCTCTCGCACTTTTCCGAGACTTTTTCCCGAAAGTCCTTCGCCAAATCATTTCGCCAAATTTCCGCACAAGAAACTGCGAGAGTGGCAATAATATTATCATTTCCAATTTTATTTCTTCCACTTCGGTGGACAGTCTCTGACTGACTGCGCGAAGCTCTGAGGTTTTGGTCCGGGAAGAGAAAATTATTGTATTCGTCGTCCCCTCTCAATCTAGGACAATCTGCAAAAGTGATATTAAAAACGCGTTTCGAGGAATGTTTTTTTTTTGTGTTTGGCTTGTGAAGTTGTTATGGAACGAGAGTTTGTCTCTCCAATAAACGAACCTTTTGTTGGGAAGCGATAAAAAGGACGTAATTTCGCAAGTTGTTCGTTAGAGTCGCGGGGGGAGCAATAAAGCCATCAAGTCCTGGTTTATCTGTGCCATCATGACTACTTGATAAAGTATTTCTTCGAGTTGTGACCGTCAATTACTACACTTTCATTTTGTCATGGATTTTTCTGTTGATATTAATCAAGTTACAATAGTCTTTTCTCATTGTTTTAAAATGTTCACGTTCTTAATGAATATTTATTGCAGAATAAAAAAGCATAAATTCAATTAAATTGGATAATTTACAGAACTGTTCAGATTCAGAGAATCCCCCCCCACACCAAAATGATGCATGTGCTCGAAAGTGCAATTCAGGCCAAAGAAATTAATCATGGCAAACAGAGCAGAGCAAGCAAAGCGCAGACAAACAATAATATCGAATGGATTTGGTCGGACGGGGACGGGTTTTTCCTGCTCCTAACCTCAAACTGGTGCCAACTTTCCATCTCGGACAACAGGAAGTGCGATGCTGGGGCTGCGAGATTTTATTTGTTATTGCTGCGGGGCTGAAACACAGCTCAGCAAATCCGTGCAGCAGCAGCCCGATTGTCGACCCATTTCCAGTGGGGTATAACGACTTTGTGTAGTATATTTTTAGATTTTTTCCGAGATAGAATGGTAATAAATCTAGCTAAAAAAAAAAAACTATTTTTGTTCTTAATCATGTTTTCAAAGTTATTTTTTAAATTCAGCTTTCAGTGTAAAAGTTATATTTTTTATAGTTTGACAACAATATTAATGGGACACTTTTCCACAGTGCCTAATGCAGTTGTAGTAACAAAAAACTTTCTACAGGGTATACGAGAGGGATGCGTTTTGATTTAATGATTGTTGTTTCTGCAAGTTGCAGTTTGTTCCAATAGTTTACGGGCACTGGAATGGCGGAAATGGAGATCGTTAGATACGGGGTGCACCCGGGTTCTATACTGCCCAGGGAGCAGTAAACAAACCGGACAAAATGGAATTACAGGAATAACCGGAAGACAGTCTTGAAGATGAATTGGATGCGTTGAAAAATCGATTTGCTGATTGGTTTTATGGTGTTTTTTTTATGTTTGATGTAAATGTGACTGAATTTGACCAATTCCTTTAGAAAATACGTTCACTATAGCTCACAAGTTGGCTTTTTTGTCTAAATAAAAATATTTAAAAAATCGAAGTGGGCAAAGTTTGTAAAAATCGATTTTTGAAGATAAAAAGTGTATTTAAAAAATGGGAAATAAACCTTAATTGGTTTTGGCGACAACGTAGAGAATTGTTCATATTCTCACTGATATCCTTTAGAGCGTTTGGGATTTGAGTTTTACAATTTTCGTCAGTATAGCTTCGCAAGTAGAAAAATAAAATGTTGAGATACTTCTACCGCTGGTAATAGCAAACCATATATCGAGGAGTGTCACTATCAAAAGAGGTCCCATATCTATTTTAAATATAAATTCCAAGAACCTCCGGGGACATTAAGATCGATAATCTCATTACTCTACCCTACACACCGTGGGAGGTATCCCCCATGGCCCCAACCCAAACCCTATCGAAAGAATCCCCCAACAATTCCGAACATAGTCATTACATACCGAAAACATATTTCATCACCTTCTTCTCCTTCGGAGATGGTTTCGTTCCACATGGCTGACCATTTTCCACGGGTCACAGCCACGGGGGAGCAACCAACGAACCCGCCGCAATGGTTTATGTTCCAGCACGTAGAGGGGGTAGAACAGGTTAATTTTTGCATACGACACCATAAAAAACATCGGTCCCATGTCGCCTTATCGGGGAGTATACGTTTAAGGTCAAGAATGCCTCGAACCTCAGCTACAGGTGTGAATCGGTTCAACACTTCCCAGTTCCGGGTCCTGCAAATCAGCTGGAATAAATTTTCCAAGCTCGCCGCCTTATACGAAAGGGCTCGCCCTTTTTTTACGTGCCGATACGACGGCACTGAATTACGACGCGAACAGAATACGGAATGCAGGTAAACGTCCTTCGGAATACCAATTCCACGTGCCCAAGGGACTCTGCTTTCTAGGACTTTGGAGTAGACGCCCAAGCTGGCGGTGACGGAGTGCATCGAACATTGAGAAATTCAATATGGTTGCAGTGCACTCTTGGAACTTCTCCATGGGAAAGCGCGTCTAGATCTGCTTCTTCCGGTTTCGTAAACATAAATCAGTCAGCCGTGAAAGTTATGGTAAAATTATACATTATGGCGCATCACACCGGCTGGAGTCGATGAGAACGATGATCCACCGGGAAATATTCAGACGATAGGTTTTGACTGTCACAACTGAGCAATTCTCTACGAAATCGGTCTTTTTTCTTCAATTTTTTGGAATTTTTTGATCGATTTGGTGTCTTCGGCAAAGTTGTAGGTATGGATACGGACTACACTGGAAAAAAATGATACACGGTAAAAAAAATTTGGTGTTTTTTTAATTTAACTTTTTATCACTAAAACTTGATTTGCAAAAAAAACACTATTTTTATTTATTTTTATTTTTTGATATGTTTTAGAGGACATAAAATGCCAACTTTTCAGAAATTTCCAGGTTGTGCAAAAAATCATTGACCGAGTTATGAATTTTTTAATCAATACTTATTTTTTCAAAAAATCGAAATATTGGTCGCAAAATTTGTTCAACTTCATTTTTCGATGTAAAATCAAATTTGCAATCAAAAAGTACTTTAGTAAAATTTTGATAAAGTTCACCGTTTTCAAGTTAAATCCATATTTAGGTGACTTTTTGAAAATAGTCGCAGTTTTTCATTTTTTAAAATTAGTGCACATGTTTACACACTTTTGGAAAAAATATTTTTGAAAAGCTGAGAAAATTCTCTATATTTTGCTTCTTCGGACTTTGTTGATACGACCTTTAGTTGCTGAGATATTGCAATGCAAAGGTTTAAAAACAGGAAAATTGATGTTTTCTAAGTCTCACCCAAACAGCCCACCATTTTTCAATGTCGATTTCTCAGCAACTAATGGTCCGATTTTCAATGTTAATATATGAAACATTTGTAAAATTTTCCGATTTTTTCGAAAACAATATTTTCAAAATTTTCAAATCAAGACTAACATTTCAAAAGGGCCAAACATTCAATATTACGCCCTTTTAAAATGTTAGTCCGTTAGTCCAGTGTAGTCCGTATCCATACCTACAACTTTGCCGAAGACACCAAATCGATCAAAAAATTCCTTCAAAAGATACAGATTTTTGAATTTTCATACAACATTTTTGTATGGACAGCTGCCAAATTTGTATGGAAAATTATATGGACAAATTAATGACGCAAAATGGCTTCTTTGGGCATACCGAAGGCACCAAAAAAGTTTCAGCCGGATTAAGAAATACAAAAAAAATCGAATGACCGAAATCCTAGAGAACTGCTTAACTACGGTATTACTATTTTACGCTGAGTCGCTTTAGACTAGATCAGTGACCTGTTCCTTAAGAAAGATGTCGAGTTTACTCTTTGCATTAGTAGAAATTATATCAAAAATTATGTTTTATTGAAATCTTTAAGAAATTCGATAACTGTGATTCTAATACATCTCTTTGACTATGACATTTACATGCCACGAGCACAAAGTTGTAGGTATTGTTGAGGACTGTTGAGAAAAAAATACACGGAAAAAATTGCCGATTTTTTTATTATTTTTGACAAAGAACTTTGTCCTAAACGCTCTATTCTGGTGAGGTGTCAATCCAGAAAAAAACGAAAAATGTCGCGCGTTACGAAAATGTTGCATGCTTGATACTGGGGAAGGGGCCTGCAACGCAACAAGGCCCATTGGTGCAACATTCTCGCGTGACAGTTCCATGAAAGCAGGAGAAGAGGCAAAATTTGCACCATGTTGCCACATTTCATATAAGCTAACAGATAGACATTTTCCGAAACATACTTGTGTTGGCAATATTTTCGTGTTTTGGCAATTTATATTCACAGAGGTGCCAATGATTAAAAGTTTTTAATTAGAGTGAATTATTCAGGATTAAATAAATTGGCAAAATATCAAAAAAAATAATAATAATAATAATAAAACTAGAATGATTTTTTAGTGTTTTGCACAAAGTTCTTTGTCATATTGGTCATGTAGAACATAACCAACTGCACCTTTTTTCACAGAAACTCAATTTCCCAAAATACGTATTTTTGATTTTCGAGATTTTTTTTTTATATGTTTTATGGAACAAAAATCCGCAACTTTTGTGCCATAGAGAAGTATGCTGCCCACCATTGATAAAACGGCTATTGTCCACTTTTGGTAAAATCGAGATTTTTGCTCCAGGTGGTAGAGGGTGTTCCAACGCATCTTCTGAAGCTTGAATTTCATCCAAATAATGTTGAGTTTTGGCTGCCGATGCTAAAAACCAAACGGCTAATATCCCATTCCCCTTTGAAATTCCAAACACAACAACGCGTTTTTCTCGGAATACTTGATTTGGCATAATAGCCGAATCTTCAATTATGGGCAGTATGGTTAAAAAATCTGCCGCCAAGTTAAAATTTTTGAAAAAAACAGTGATTCTAGAAAAAAAAAATCGAAATTTTATACAAAACAAAATTTGACATACTTTTTATTATGTAAAATTGACTTTGCTATCGTAAAGTACATTACATTTTTTTGAAAAAGGGCTCCGTTTTCAAGATATAGTCACCAAAAGTTTGATTTTAGCGACGTATTTGCAGTTTTTCGATTTTCAAAAATAGTGACCATGAGTAACCATCCCCGAAAATATTTTTTTTGAAGTTCCGAAATTTGCTTTAAAATTTTCTTAGAGACATTGAAGATTGGACCTCTGGTTGCTGAGAAACAGGAGAATTGAAGTTTTCTAAGTCTTACCCAAAAAACCCACCATTTTCAGATGTTGATATTTCAGCAACTAATGGTCCGATTTTCAATGTTAAAACATAAAACATTCGTGAAATTTTTCGATCTCTTCGAAAAAAATATTTTTACATTTTTGGAATAAAGACTAACATTTGAAAAGGGCGTAATATTGAATGTTTGGTCCTTTTGAAATGTTAGTCTTGATTCAAAAAATCCGAAAATATTTTTTTTCGAAGAGATCGAAAATTTTTACGAATGTTGCTCAAAAGCGAATGTTGCTGTAGCTCAAAAGCTGTTTTAATATTTATGTACCATTTTTGTATGGACAGCTGCCAACATTGTATGGAGACTTGTATGGGTGAACCAATGACATAAAATAGCTTTTTTGGTCATAGGGAAGGTCCCAACAAAGTTTGACAAACAAATAAAATCCATTACCTGTTTTGGTAGAGAATTACTCAACAGTAATAAGGCTTCATCCATAAAGTACGTCACGCTAAAATCGGCCAAAATTTACCCCCCTCCCCCCCTTTTGTCACGCTTTTCCTATACTAATAACATGCAATGTCACACTTGCTCAGACCCCTTCTTCCCCCGTAGAGCGTGACATACTTTATGGATGACGCCTAATCTCTGATTTCGGTATATCAATTGAACTAAAAGTACCATGCTTCTCCATCCAAATGACTTTCTGGTACCTTGCCAAGTTAGGGTGTTTTTTTTTTCAAATTATGCTTCTGAAGAAAATGCAGAATACATTTCTGAAAAAAAACATTACTTATTGTTGTTTTAACCAATCGCATGAAACTTTGAAATAGTCGTTTCATCCTTGTGTTAAAATATATATTTTTATCCGATTCCCCGAAAAATATCAAAACATGTACTAAATGAAAAGCGCAAACGAAAAATGTGATATAAAGAAAATATAGCCATAAGGCTGATACAAATTTTATTAAAAGTTTAAGTGTTTTAAGAGATGTATTTTTTATCTTCAAACTAAAAACACTAATTATTTTTGTGTCAAATTATGTTTATTTTAAATACATCAATTTGGTAAATTGATATATTTAGGGATCTATTACCTATTTTATAGTATAAGAAGTCTAATTTTGCTGAAGGAATGTCCATTTGTAGACAATGTTCTAGTGGTTGAATTATACTTTCAATTAATAGTTCATGTATCTTCAAAGATACTTTCAATATGAACACATATTTTTAAATTTACTGAAAGGTTTCGTTTGGAGGAGAATTGAAGTTGCAAAAAACACGTTATATACCATTTTATAAAAATAAAGCTACACAATCGTAGGCCAATTTCATGCAAGATTGATATCTGTACGAACCCTTCAATAAAAGTGCAAAAATGTTTTAACTCCATATTATCCCCATTTCCTCGAAGGACCAACCCCCTTCCAAAAAGTCGATTCCCATCGTTCGTTGCAGACATCCTTTTCTGTTTATTTTTTTCCTTTTCTCTCCGACGATCCTAACCTCGGCACAAAAAGGTGTGCCACACCGTTCGTTATAGTTATTCGTCCCGGCGTAGCAGTAATAAATTTTCCTCCACGCGACCCAAAGTGGGTCCAAGAAACAAAAACTGTGCAACCCCTCCGATTCTCGGGGATCCTAAAGGTCTGTTGAAGATTGATTTTCGCAGATTTTTTTTTTGCTCCATTATGTCGGCGCTGTTTGCTTTTTTTTGCTCAAATATATTGCGAGTGTGTATTTCGGCGTACGTGTGCACGTTGATTGTATTTTCGGGGAAAGCTTCATGTGCGAGTTTGTTTTTTGAGTAGGTGTATACGCGCGTTATTGAACCGTGAAGTAAACACCAACATTTCTTGACTCTCGTAGTTTTTATTCCGTCTGGCAGGACGATAAGATGGTTGCGCGCTGGTGTGTCCAGCTTTTCTTTCTTGGAAAACGCTTGGAAAAACTTTCAACAATGCTGCCACACGATGTGGTGGTTGATTTTTCCAGTCTGTCGCCTCCACACATCGCCCTTGTCTGTTTTTACTATTATTTTCTGTTTTTGTCAAGAAGAGTTGGTTTGGTTCAGTCCAACTCTTATGGTTATTCACGCTCCACTGGACAGTTTGTTTACTCACGCTGACACCGATGGGCATTAGTTGAGACTGTAGATTTTGCGGTATTTTTTACTACCTAAGCTCAGAGTTATTTCAAAACAAAATTCACAGTCTTTTTAAAGACTACCTGAGTTATTTTTCAAAATTCTAAACAGTCTTTTCAAGACTAACCCCGCCTGAAATTTTGTTGTATTTTACAAACGAAGCCATCTTTTTAAGAGAACTTTGCTTGCAAAATGCGTCAAAACAAAGGTAAACGCAAATCTTCTGAAGATTTGGTCGTTACGTCGGTGAAGCGTTTGAACGCTAAACCGGCTAACGGAAACAGAAAAAGAAAACAGCCTCTTCTGAGGTCTGATTCTGATTCTGAATGTGAGGTCAATCCTCCAATTCCATTGACAAACAGTTTCGGTGTTTTATCCGAAACTGATGACAAGGAACCTTCTCCTCGTACTGAGCCTTCTGCCGTCGAGAAACGAGTAAAGGCTCCGCCAATTGTTGTGACTTCCGTCTCCGATTTGGCCAGCTTTCGAACGCAACTGAAGAATTGCAAGGAAACTTGCAATTTGAAGGTTTCGTTCCAACTTGGTCGAAGAGGAGAATGTCGCTTGTTGACGGAATCTTTACAAGATCACCAAACTTTTGTTGGTTATTTGAAAAACCACAAACACAATTTCTACACGTATGAGACCAAGAATGCTCGGCCATTCAAGGCGGTCTTGAAAGGTCTCTCCAACGACTTGTCGGTGGATGAGATCAAAAACGAACTTAAGGTGTTGCTTGGCTTTGCCCCATCCCAAGTAATACCAATGAAGAAAAAATCAAACGTGAATATTTCTCGCTTTGGTTTGACTTCACAATTTTATCTGATTCATTTCAACAGAAATGAAATCAACAATTTGAAACTTTTGGACAAAGTTCAGTTTTTGTTCCATGTTCGGGTAAAGTGGGAGCATTTTAAGAAACATGGCGGTAATGGCCAGAATCTGACCCAGTGCCGGCGTTGCCAGGCATTCGGTCACGGTACTGATCATTGCGCCATGGTTCCAAAATGCATGGTTTGCGGGGATTCTTCTCACGACAAGGACAATTGTCCCGTGAAAGAAGTCACCCAATTTAAATGTGCAAATTGTGGTGGAAATCACAAATCAAATTTTTAGGATTGCCCCATCAGAAAAAAAAGGTTTTGGATTCTCGTGCTAAGCATCAGCCGAAATCCAAACCGAAATTTTCTCAAAGTCAGGTTGTACCTGCATCTTTAAATCAAACGTTCGTGCTGTCTCACTCGAACAATTCTAGAAATACCCCTACCGTGGAAAAGTTAGGTAACAACAATGGCAATTCTTATGCTAACGTCGTTTCGGGTTCATCCACGAATTTTAAATCCTCTACCAATCTTTCTGAAATTGGGCAGGTACCTCAAATCTCATTTGAAAATTTTTCTGCTGGCAACGCTTTGGGATCTTCTGATCTCGGCGATGTTACGTTTGAAAAAATGACTTTTTTTGCAAAACTCACTGTTTGGTTTGATTCAAACAATGAGTAATGCTACATCCATGATGGAAGCAATCCAGATTGGATTAAAATTTGCGAATGATGTTGTTCTTACCCTGAAGTTTAATCATGGATCTAAGTAATTCCATCAATATTATGAATTTTAATGCTCGCTCTTTAAAAGCGAAAGAAAATGAATTTTTCAACTTTTTACGAGTTCATAACGTGCATGTTGCTGTTATAACCGAAACATTTTTAAAAACTGGCACTTATTTGAAAAGTGATCCAGATTATAAAGTTATAACTAATAACCGAATGAATCGAAATGGCGGTGTAGTTGCAATAGTTATCCACCGTAGTATGACTTATAGCACGTTACGTGACTTTAAGTTAAAAGTTATTGAAAGTTTGGGCATTGAACTTGAAACTTCTTTTGGGAAAATTATGATTGCAGCTGCATATTTGCCATTCCAATGCACTGGGGAAAATAAAAATTATTTCAAAGGGGATTTGAATAAACTTACTCGGCATAGATCTCGATTTTTGATCATCGGTGATTTTAATGCCAAACACCAATCTTGGAATAATTCAAAAGTAAATTCCAATGGTAAAATTCTGTTCAGAGATTGCACTTCTGGTCTTTATTCGGTTTTATATCCGAATGGGCCAACTTGCTTTTCTTCTGTTAGAAATCCATCGACAATTGATTTGGTGTTGACAAATCAAAGTCAGTATTGTGGTCCTTTAGTGACTCATGCTGATTTTGATTCTGATCATCTTCCAGTAACTTTTTCACTTTCTCATGAAGCAGTTACCAGACCCAATAGTTCTGTGTTTAATTACCACAAAGCTAATTGGGACAGGTATCAGCATCATATTGAGAATAATTTAAATCATGATTTTGTTTTAGAAACCAAAGCTGATATTGATTCAGCCTTGGAATCTTTAACTAATGCAATTTTGGATGCTAGGAATATTGCTATTCCTAAAGTCCAAGTCAAATTTGATTCTCCCATTATTGATGACGATCTTCAGCTTCTGATTCGTCTGAAAAATGTTCGCCGAAGACAGTATCAACGTTCTCGTGATCCTGCACTGAAGCGAATTCAAAAAGATTTGCAAAAGGTTATTGACCATAGATTCACACTCCTGCGAAATGAAAAGTTCGCAAGAGATGTCGAACAAATTAAACCTTATTCCAAACCTTTTTGGAAACTTTCAAAGGTTCTTAAGAAACCTCAAAAACCCATCCCTTCTTTAAAAGATGGTGATAGTATTCTATTAACTAATGGGGAAAAAGCTCAAAAACTTGCTCAGCAGTTTGAGAGTGCTCATAATTTCAACTTGAATGTTTTGAGTCCTATTGAAAATCAAATTTCAATAGAATTTCAGAATATTGTTGAACAAGAATTTTCATCAGATGAAGTTTTTAATACGGATCTGAATGAAATAAAATCTATTATCAAAAAATTTAAAAATATGAAAGCCCCTGGTGAGGATGGCATTTTTTACATTTTTATTAAAAAATTACCAGAAGCAACTTTAAGTTGCTTGGTCAAAATTTTCAACAAATGTTTTGATTTGGCATATTTTCCCAGTAGTTGGAAAAATGCCAAAGTAATTCCGATTTTGAAACCGGATAAAAATCCTGCTGAAGCCTCAAGCTATCGGCCCATTAGTTTGCTTTCATCTATTAGTAAATTATTCGAAAGAATAATTCTTAATAGAATGATGACGCACATTAATGAAAATTCAATTTTCGCTGATGAGCAGTTCGGATTTCGCCTTGGGCATTCAACTACTCATCAGTTGTTGAGAGTTTCAAATTTAATTCGAAGCAACAAATCTGAGGGCTATTCTACTGGCGCTGCTCTTCTAGACATAGAAAAAGCATTTGACAGTGTTTGGCATAAAGGATTGATTGCGAAATTGAAAAGGTTTAATTTTCCGATTTATATCGTGAAAATTATTCAAAATTATTTGACGGATCGTACTCTGCAGGTATGTTATCAGAATAGCAAATCTGATCAACTACCTGTACGTGCTGGCGTCCCTCAAGGAAGCATTTTGGGTCCAATTTTATACAATATTTTTACTTCTGACTTGCCTGATTTGCCCCCAGGATGTCAGAAATCACTTTTTGCTGATGACACAAGCATCTCCGCCAAAGGCAGAAGCCTTCGTGTCATCACAAGAAGATTACAAAAAAGCTTGGATATTTTCAATTCTTATTTGAAAGAATGGAAAATTACTCCAAATGCTGCAAAAACTCAACTTATTATTTTCCCTCACAAACCAAGGGCTGATTTTCTTAAACCAAAAAGTCATCACATTATAAAGATGAATGAGGTAAATTTAAAGTGGGAGGATCAAGTGAAATATCTTGGACTTGGTTTTGACAAAAACCTTACTTACAAGGATCACATTGAAAGTATCCAGGTTAAATGTAACAAATATATTAAATGTCTGTATCCACTTATAAACAGGAATTCTAGACTTTGTCTCAAGAATAAACTGTTAATTTATAAACAAATTTTCAGACCTGCCATGCTTTATGCTGTGCCGATCTGGACAAGCTGTTGCCTAACCAGGAAGAAAAAACTTCAGAGGATTCAGAACAAAATTCTGAAAATGATTCTGAAACTTCCTCCCTGGTTCAGCACCAGTGAACTTCATCAATTAGCCGAAGTTGACACTTTGGATGTTATGTCCAATAAGATAATTGATGCATTTCGACAAAAATCATTGCAGTCTTCAGCTGCATTGATCCGCTCTTTATATAGTTTATAAGTTAGTTTTAAGGTATCCCTTTTACCTTTTGTACATGTAGGACCTCCTACATTTGAAATCACTGAATAGCGAAAGCTACAATATTTCATGAATAAATGAAAGTTGCTAATATTTAAAATTGAGGTGAAAAGTCATCGTTTGTGATTGGACACTCAATAATATTTTAACTGAATGAATGTACATGGAAAAGAAATTTGAAAAAATATAAATTAAAAAAAAAAAAAAAAAAAAAACGCTGAAAGTTTCATCCAAATCGGAGCACCTCGATACGACCTCTAGAACAAACCGAGCAGAATCTACAAATACTGCCTCTTAAACCACCATGCGTTCCCTCATATAAAACCATGCGCACACCCTTATTTCGCTTAAGTCGCTTAAGATTATTCCATACAATTTGTACCCAAATTTAAAATTTTATTTATTTAGTGGATTTCCTATCCACTAAAATTAAATTATGTTGATTGGAGCGTGTTCAGGGAGTCCAAATCTATCATACCTTGTCGAAACTGAGGCGTAAATTCAGCATGAAACCGATGAATCCTAAGCAAAATCATAAATGAAACCTTCAAGCTGAAATAATGCTAATCTTGTAATGAAATCTTTGCCGGGTCCGGTGGTGTACGCGTTCTCGATTGCGATATTTCTACTCGAATTTTAGGAATCTGAATTTGAAATAACTGCAATCAATTTAAAATAATCATTGGAAATTATCGTATTGCGTTTTAATTTCAAGGCATTTGCTACATTTATGCTGTAATAGATTGTTTCACAGCATATCAAATCCATCGGTTCAGAAGGAGAAGGTTTCTCTCTGTCACATTTGCTTTTCAGCTAAAGATGATCAAGCCCACCTACTGGCAGATATCATGTAACCTAACCTCTCATCCAGGAAAAAAATCTCAAATAAATTCGTTAAATCCAGTCTCCAATTTGTCAGCACATCCCAGCGGGGGGCATCGGAGGGTATCACGATGACTGGCTGGCCCAACTTTGCTACCCTGGTCGTCAGCTATTTTTATCCTCACGCAGCGAAAAGTGAAATCCAATCTTTCATCGACCCTCCTCTCCATCCCCCCCAAAAGTCCCTTCCAGAGGCACACCCATGATAACGTATCAACGCACGTGTCCCTTCCACCTCGCCACCACCACCTCTGATGGCATCTTATCCGCACATAAGTCAATTTAGAGTGGTGAAAATGGTGTTATCTGGGCGTTGTTATGCTCCCACCTTCAAGATGACGACGCGGTAACGATTTCCTCCCAGGAGGAACTTTGACCGAGTGTGGGTGCGTGAGTTCGCGCAGGTGATTCTATCTGGCTCAAATTCCATGTCACGTGCTGAATTATTTTATTTTCATCCTCATCAGAAACGAGGAAAATATTATGCTTCGGTGCGTGTGGGTGACGTGGGTGATGTTGACTTTCGGGAAAGTCATGTGTTTATATTATTTGTGATGACAGCCGCTGGAGTGCGCTGTAAGTGATTTGAATATTTGTCATTTGACTTTAAGATTGAATCCAAAATCAGTTCTGACACTTCTTCGTCAAGTTTAGACAATAAAATGCTTTTCAAGTAAAATTTGCAAATATGTATAATAAAATAAATACTCATAATTCTTCAATTTTGATTTCACAACCGTTATTCATTGAATTCATAATTTATTTCTTTAAAATTTCCGATTTAAATAATAAATATATCATAGGTAAATTTGTTTTGAAAAAAGCGTATTTATTAATTTGTAATAACTGAAAATGTGCGAAAACCATATTTTCCTGTGTTGTAGTTAAAACCAACTCACACCGCAGATGGTTCAACGTCTCTTTGATTTGCGTGAAACTTTGCTCTAAGAGTTTTACAATGATTTCTATCTCAAAACCGTGAAGAGATACACATTAGAGAACAAATTGACTTCCTTTTTGATGACATACTCATAATTCCGAAAAAACGTATTTTCATCATGGAAAGTTAGAAGATTATGTTATTTTATGGAAAATTTTATAAATTTAGGCTTGCATGTTTCACTAGTCATCAGAATCCTTTTTTTTTGAAAATCAGAATTCAACAATTTTTTGCTCATTTCTTTGTTTCCATTTTTGTCATTTATTGTGGCTCGTACAATTCCTGAGAACAAAACTCAAAAATGTAAAGTTTTTAAGTGGCATAATTTACTGAACATTGAACATGAAAAAACGTTACTTTATCCACCTTATGGTGGTTGATGCCTTCCTCACATTAATGTACTTTTGATAGGGTTATCAAATCTTCAATCTTTTAGGCTAAACGGAAAGGTCTTTTGATTACATATCTTACGATAACTCGCTTGATGGATCCGCTTATCTTTATTATCAAAATATCTGAGATCCAGCCTCAAAAAAGTGTATGAATAACAGTTAAGTGCTCATAATTTTTGATAGGGTTATCAGATCTTGGAAGTTTTGAACTAGATGAGAAGATCTTTTGATTACCTAACCAACGATGGGTCGGATGATGGATCCGGACAACGTTTTCATGTAAATATCTGAGATCCGGCATAAAAAAAGTGTATAAATAACACTAAAGTGCTAAAAACTTTAGATAGGGTTATCAGATCTTCGATGTTTTCAGATCTTCGATGCAGACATTTGTTCTGTTTTTGATTCTGAGTCGATATGTATACGTGAAGGTGGGTTTAGGAGCTCGTATTAAGAAGTTCATTCGATTGATTTTATAGCGTTTTTCAGTAAGGTGAGGAAGACAAAAAACTTGCATCGTTTGGTCATAATAGTCGTTTTCCCATCGATAACTTTAAAACATATATTTTTTTTAATTCAGGCCTGTAAGGGCTTAATGAAAAAAAAAAACTTTCAAGGTTTTAACAGATTTGAAAAGTATTTTAAAGCAATAAGTCGTTCGTTTTGATATATTTTTTTGTTTTGTCTGTTCTACAACTTAAAAGAATGTTAATAACTCACGAGATTACAGATTTTTTCTCTGAATCATAAAATAGTTACTGCAATATTTATTTTCTTATTCAAGATTTAAGCCTGGTTTCATAATTTATTTTTAATTGTTTACAATTTAAAATATCATCAAAAATATTTAAAAAATATTTGTTTATTGATCTTGTTCCGATCATTGGTCTGTGAATCCATAATTTCTCAAAAGCAAAAAGTGCCCTGATTGAGAGTGACCTAAGTATGCGGACCTATTTTGAACAATTATTTAAAATGGCCCTTTCCAGTTATTTCCTCAAATTTGGTTAAAAGTTGGTTTATAAATAATTTGAATATACGACACAAATATTTTTTAAAGCATAGAACTAATTGAGAAAAAAATCCAAAATTTCATCAAACATTTTTGAAAATTTATTATAAACGTTGACTCATGCAGACACAAATTTATCAAAATTTTATTAAAATTTGATGAGCAATTGCTGGATTTTTTTCGAATTTCAATAAAAATCATTTTAATAATATTTTTTTGCTTATGTGTTGTTTTTGTTCAGTTCAATTAATTCTTGACTCGATTATCCGAAGCCTCGCTTATCCGAAGTTTCCATTATCCGAAGGTTTGTATGAGACTTCGGAGAATAGAATCACTAACAATGTTTTTTTTCTTTTTCTTGTTTTAACCATCAAATTTAATGAATCAATGAAAAATTATGCAGCGAAAAAAATTCGTGATTCGATCATCCAAAGTTTTGATTATCCGAAGTGAAATTTTTCTGAGGCCTTCGGATAATCGAGTCTAGACTGTACTTGATTAATAGCATTTTTGAACAAAATGATTGGAAAATTGTTATATGTTGTTTTCTTAAATTTTAATGAATTTTTTTTTCCAAAAACCTGAAATTAAAAAAAAAAACTCAAACTCGAGCAATTCTTTTTCTGATTTCGATCACTTTTCTATATTGTATTTTTTTTTATTTTACTCATACTTTGTGGGGGCCATTTTGTGTCATTGGATTACCCATACCAATCTCCATACAATTTTGGCAGCTCTTCATATAAAAATGGTACGTAAATATTAGAAAATCAACTGCAACTTTTCAAGGATTTTTTTTGAATTGATAAGGACTAATCAGGAAAAAACAGGCACCCGAAAAAATGCAAGTTGTTAATATCGCTTTCCCCATTGAAATTGCCGTGGCGAAGATTTGGTGACAAACAGAAATACGCTTTTTTCTCAAAATACTTGATTTGGCATAATAGCCGAATCTTCAATTATGGGCAGAATGTAAGTATTTAAAAAAATATACAATCGTATTTGTAACATTTTTCAATCGCGAAAACAATTATCTTAAATATATGAAATAAAAGCTTCATGAATTGAAGTCTCCCTGGTTTTAGGTGCCCATTTCACAACAATAAATCTTCAATTCTATCATTTTTCCTGTTGTAATTTCTCTCGCAATCACTGTCTCACTCACTTATCACTGCTGCTTTCCTTCCGCTTGTCACATTTCCAGCTTTACGCGCGAGACGTCACCAGCAAGCCCGTCCCTGACTATCTAGTACGAGTCCCCGCGGGGCACGTTGGTCTCACGGCAGCAGCAAAGACAACAGAAATAAGCGCAGACAGCCGGGAGCCCGCATCGTTCATCCCGCAGCAGAAGAAGCAGCAGCCGTAACCTTGACCCAGTTTCACGCCAAACCAGCAGCGAAAGAAGAGCCAACACCACAAAGTTTTTTTTGGAGTTGGAGTTCGCACATTATTGGTGAAACGCACCGCGGAAAACAACGTGGAAATTTAAAACGCTACCGGGAGAGTAACGAAAAATTACGACTGGGAAGAAAAAGTGATAAGTTGAAATAAATTGCTTGTTATCAACCAGAACGGGAGGAACAACGTAACCAGACAAGTGGCGTAGATCCAGTACCAAACAAACCGTTAGTGAGTGTGGGCGTGAAAAGCTGTGCCCGAGCGGGAAATTGGCGCGTAAAAAAAGGTGCCGCGAAGGAAAAACACGTTTTCCGGTGGTTTTGGAGCGGTTGGGTGAAAAAGTGTGTGTGTGTGGGTGAAAAATCGTTTCGATCTAGGTCCAGAAATTGTGAGTGCGTGTGTGCGTTGGAGAGGCGGCCAGCTGTCAGCTGAATCTGATAGGTGATAAATTTCCCCTCTCCCTTTTCGTCTAATTTTCCTAGTTTTTCCGAGATTCTTTTTTATTCTGAGTGATGGAAAACAACGACACCGTAATGGTTGCTGGTTTTTCCCTAGCCTAGTTCCGCCACGTGTGGGCAGCAGTTGTGGGTTGTGGTTCGGCTATTCTGTGGGGCACGGGGCACGGAAAAAAAAAGTGAAAGCTGGGGGAAATGTGGTGCTTTTTTCTAATCTAAATGCCGTGATTGATGAAATGATTCGATATGTGGACCTACATGATGGCAGCGGCCCGAGGTGACCGGGCAATGTCATCCATCTCGCAGCGTCATCAGAGCAGCAGGAATGATTTCGACTCACCCAGGTATGTGTTGAGAACGGGTCGAGTGGGGGTTTGTTATATGTTGTGTGGGATTATTTTTCCGTTCTCATCTAATCTTGTGCAGTTTATTTCAATCTGCTGTTTTTCCGTTCGATATCTGTTGCTAGCAGATGCGGATAGTTTGCATCTGCTATTGAAATAGAAGAGAGATAGCGTAGTTGTCGTATTATTTTTTTTATTTAAAAAAAATATTTGTTTCAACTCAAATACCATTGATATTTATTTTCTATTTTTCATTGACTTTGATCAATCTGGCTCAACTTTGATCTAAGTAGTTTTGGCCAATTATGGTGATTTTTGGCTATTTTCAAATGTAAAACATTCTCATAGGCTTGCCAATTTAAGGAATGAGCTTACAGATAAAACTTTGATTTTATTGTTTAGAGTATAAACATGATAAGTTACACATAGGATAGTTTTTCAGTAAAATTAATTGATTGATGATTACCTGGATAGTAAATTATTTAAAAGCTTTTGGCAAAAGTGAGCATTTTCCAAAAATTACATTCGGCCAATTCCAGGCCAAATAAGAAGTCGGTTGTAATCGGCCTTATTTTATATCAATACAACTTTAAGATCTTAAAATATCTAATTAACAACAAAATTTTAAAAAAGTGATTTTTGGATAATATCTAAAGTATTGTCAAACTAAATTTCAAAATCAACATCAAATATTTCAACCGAAAATGGCCTTTTTTTTTGATAAGGTGCATCAATATCAAGTTAAAGGCATTTTTTCAGTTTTTTTTTGCATTCACAAAATATATTTTGAAGTAAAATCACCTCTGGTACCCCCAGCCCCCCCCCCTGGTACCGCCAGTGGCTAAAACATAAGTGCTTATTGACAATACAGGGAACAACTAAAAATAAACAAAATTTTAACATAAGAGACTGTATCTCAATAACCAACAGTTCGATAAAAAAAATGCAGGTAATTTTCTTTGTTTTTCGAAAAATATTTTGGAGGGGTGTTTTTCAATCATAAGATTCAAGTTGCAAAAAAACCTGACTTAGAATTCTTTTAGTTTGAAATCGTTACACTTTATTCAAAAAGTAGTTTCTGATTGCATAATTGATTGTGCATCGATAATTATTTTAACAATTTTGTTTGGTATAATTTTATTTTTTGTTCAAAAATCCCAGCATTTACAGAAATATTTATCTTTGGTATCAGATTTAACATTATCTTGAATTCTAGCGTAAAAGATGCTTTTTTAAGTCCCGTTAGTCATAACTTACTGCAAAGTTTCATCAATTTGAAATGAAAAAAAAAAATAAATGAAAATTGCAATGCACAGTTGTTCGATTTGCAAAATTAAGTGGAAAATGGATTTTGGTGAAGTTTTGGAGCTTTGGTGTTTTCAAAAGAGTTGTTGCAAATAGAAAAGGGCAACATTTGGTTTGGTTCAAAATTAGAGCGATTCACGAAAGGGATGATTTTGGAAATCTAACTTTTCAGGAATATTTTTGGGATTTTTTTTCGTCCTCTAGAAAGTTGTTGGGCTCGCCAACATTTATTTTACACACTGATATTTTTTTTTATAGAAACCCAAAAATCTATGTTTTACACTTTGGCTCAATTCTGAGATTCAGATTCAGGTGGGCAAAATTACATGGAACATACATATAGTTGGACAATTTTTGTATTTCGTTAGGGTGGTCCCATACACTTTTTCCTTGAAAATTAGATATTTTCAAATGAAGATGTCTTGAGTTTAAAGAAAAATACCTATGGATTTTTTCAGCGTTTGTAATGATAAATCTATTCTATCGTATGCAATTTGGCGATTTAAATTTGGCCTGCGCTTTTTCGAGATATTTGAGTTTTACATTTGCATCTTTTTTACCCTAAAATAGCTGTAACTTTTGACCCTTAAGATCAAATTGAAATGTCAAAAAATAAAAATGTTCGATTTTTAAAGCTCTGAAAGTGCCTTTCACATCACTTTTCTTCAAAACTTAACCCTGAATTGCTACGCTCAAACACTGATTTTACAAGGGTTGCTCTAATGCTTTCTCTAAACTTGGTCATACAAGGCGTAGATTGCAGGATAAAATTTTGCATGGATTGGAGAGTCCAACAACTTTCTAGAGGACTTTTTTTTTCCTGATAAGTAAGATTTCCAAAATCACCCTAATTGTCATTCACCATAATTTTGAACCAAACCAAAATATGCCCTTTTCTTTTCGCAACAACTTTTCTGAAAACATCAAAGCTCCAAAACTTCACCATTTTTCGGAAAATTAGTTTTCCACTTAATTTTGCGATCTGGACCACTGTGAAATGGCTTTTTTTTCTTTTTTCAGTGATAATTTTGTGAATACTTCAGATAATCGAATCTGGACTTTACCCTTATTTCTCGCTTACTTTTTCAAAAGGTCCTATGTACAATGAAAATCCGTGGCGCATTTGTTGTCCATCAATTAATATGGTTATTTTGAGAATTGATTGCAATTTTTGATTATTTTTCAACTAAACATTTTCTTACATCAAAATTAAACTCGCTTCATCTGTTTCTTATTAATTTTTTCAGCATCTACCACTTCAACCGCGTCCAGCGCCCGCTGTACAACACGACGCACCGCGCGCCGGCCCTCTGTAATGGGCCGTCCACGATCAGCGGGGCGGGCTCGGCGACTCCGTTCGGTAGCAACACCATCTACCAGAACTTCCAGAACCAGACGGTGGCCTCGTCCCCGATGGGGGGCAGCTTCAGCAGTGTGGCCACCACGCCCAGCCTGTCCTGTCCGATGGGCACTTCGGGATCGGGGCTGGGAATTGCGGCAGCGCCGTCGTCGCAACCCCCGGCATCGGCCCCAGCCGCGCTGTCCTCGGCCGGGGCCAGCCCGTTCCAGAGTGGCATCCATCCGGCGTATACGACGAGGAACCGGCCCGAGGTAGCCACCGAGCAACGGAACCAGCAGCAGAACCAGCAGCAGCAGCAGTCAGCGAATCAACTCTCGATGCCCAACTCCACCGGCAAGAACAACCACCACCTGAGCCAGGCTGTGATAGAGAGCGAACGGAGCGATCTACTGGTGAGTAGCGGGAAGGTTTGCTAATGAACCTGAACTTGGCTGAAGTTGCGGTTTTTGGGACGCCTACAATGTGTTCACTGAGTTGCTGTCCAGCGTGCCGAGTTAGGCCTTAATTAACCACAAAGTACAAGCCCTTTCAGCGGGTGGGGCAAAACCGCACAGTTGTGGTGGCCAAAGTAAGGCTATGTTTCGTTAACATATTCACGGTTGACTTGAATAAGTTATTGATGATTATTTTGTTTAAAATTGCCTATCTTTCACAGTGGAAATTATCTTATGTTGATTAAACCCGAAAAAATCAATTGAAATTATTTTAACAATGTAGGTTCCGTGATATCGTGAATTACATACAACACCCTCCCCCTCATACTTTCACGGACACAAATTAACAATGCCAATTAAGGGGGAGGACGACCTGTGGTCTTCATTTTCGCATAAATGGTACATTGTGTGAGAGACTATTTAGTATACAACCACTGATACAAGGACTCAGAGCGCTGTATTATATTAAAATTATAGACAACTAAGCTAGACGACCGAGGTGGTCTCTGGCGACGTTGAGTTTGTGTCGTGCAATTTGCTAAACCCACGTGTCATTCTCACACTTCCCTCAGACATGGAGAAAGTGGTGGTTAACACACACAATGCTTGGTCGACCGACCGGGTGGGTTGGGCTCACCCGTAAACATTTTAAGGTGTGGGAGTGCTTATGGTAGATGTTGTGGATTTCGATCCCTCCTTCTAGGGACAACCCATGTTCGGGCCAACTTCAAACGAAGGATTTGAAGTTGAGGGTGGATGTGCTACACTGCACGTCGACGAAGTTTGTAGGGTATTGGAATTTGATGAATATTTAATGACATAAGTTGTAGTGTTATTCTTGGAATTTTGAAACAAATTTCAATCAATCAAATCCTTGATCAAGACCGGGGTCAAACACACACGCACATACATTTTTGTCTGATTTGGGTGAAGGTAGATTAATCTTTTTAAATATTAAATAAATTGAAATCAAGCACAATTGATCTATCTGAATACGATTATTTGCTTGAGCTTGGATCAAAGAACAAAAATTAATAAACTAAAAAAGTCAGTTATCATTCGAGTCTATAGTTTTGGTGCAAACGAGGTTTGAGTGTTCTTCCCCATCTTCCCTTCGGATGGCTAGCTCAGAAAATAAATCTCGCAATAGAGACCGCCAAGACCTGTGGGTTGCGAATAGTCCTTAAATTTCCCGTCCATCTGGCAATGTGCCTCCGTTTTCGCGCGTTGACGAATGCCAACAGCAGTGACATGCCATTTCCACGAAATAAAGAAAAATCAACAACTGTAAGACGAAGTCCCCCAACTTCCTGCCCTCTGGTGAGTGGCGAACCATTACACGTTGCCGCTCCCACAGCTTGGCCATAAAGTTAAGTAAACAGCGTAGATAAGACGTTGACTAGCTGGCTGGCAAGCTCGTTGCTTGTTCGCCCATGCAAATCTCATCAGCATAAGAGGATTTCTGACGGCAGCGGCAGGATCATTAATTTAAGGTTTATTTGGCGTGTGCAATTCATGGGCGCCAGCCACGATTTATCATCCTGTAGAGATGATGCAGCTTACGCTGGCGTCGTGGGAGATGCTTTTCCGTCTGTTTGGGAATGCTAATTGAAATGTCCTGTAAGTTTGGTTAGTGTGCAAGTCATGGTTTGATGGGGAGCTTCCTGGATCATGAAAAGCTTGCAATGGAATGGCTTATTTACTTGCGCAGTTGTGAGTGATTGTGAAGTCATAACATTCTTTAAAGCATTCCATTTTAGAGATTTCAGCTTCTTTACCACAAACAACTGATGAATGATTGAGTCGTTCTAGGTCAAGTGATAAACTCTGCCTTTCATTTTCTTCATTTCCTCTGATGATGGTTACAGCCCCTCAAAAAGATGGTGGCCTTGACTCAGCCAATCGACCCAGACTCCATCTGGCAATCCAAAGTTGAGAGGGGCGAGTCCAAGGAAATGGATTTTACCCCCAAAAGCCACAAAGCCTTTATTTGCCAGTTGTGCAGCAGGCAGGCAGGGAAGGAAAGAGAGGAAAATCAATTTTTTTTTTTTTTTTGAAATTAAATATGTCTTTATTGAATATTCTTATAATAATTACATTTCTTTTACATGATAAGTGGTATGGCCTAATGCTCTTCATCTTTTTTGTATTTTTCGTTTTATTATTAACTGATCACATTTATTTATTTGCTTCAAATTGTTTTACATTATTGCATTGAATTGAATACATTTGGGTAAAAAAAGAAAAAAAAATCACTTTAACAGCTAATCCTAACCTAAAACTAAAAAAATAAATCCATTGAAATATTCAAACTAAACTACGAACTGTATTTTAAGATGAATGCTCCAAGAGTTCTTACTTGTTCCTGGCGAGTTTTGCACCCACGCAGAGTTGTTGTCATCTCGATGAAAATGTTCAGAAGTTCTTGTGGTGAAAACAGGTCACTACTGCCTTCACCCGTTGATGTTGGTTGGTTTTCCCTCGGTTGCTGACTGAAGCCTGGAGGTGTTGTATGCTCTGGAACTCTTTGCCGCTGATTCAACGGCAATGGCTGCAGATTTGGAACCACTCGAACAGATCCCGCTCCAGGTGACGCCAAAGCAGGAAAATCCACGTCCGTGAAAGTTGGTGGTGTTTTGCGACGATTTGGTTGGTGCCTCGTCGTCGCTTGCTGCCGAATTTTCACAAACTCAGCACGTTTTGGGCAGCTTCGATTCTTGGTAGAATGGTCGCCGCCGCAATTGAAGCATTTCGCTTCGATGTTCTCGTTGATTGTTTCGCAAGCTTGTGTTTTGTGCTCACCTCCGCAGGTTGCACAACGACTCTTGATGAAACAGTTCCTTCCACCATGTCCAAACTGTAAGCAGTTCGAACATTGCGTCACGTCACGGTGCACTGGACGATAACGTTCCCAAGTCACGATGATGTTGAAAATTGCCCGAACTGCTTTCAGCTCAGACGGCGTTGTCGATCCTTTCTCGAGATGAACCAGGTACAGTTGATCACGATACTTGATGTCCTTGTTGTGTCTCGTCATCTTGAAGACTTCGATTACGTTCAACTTAAGAGTTTTGAGCTCTTCTTTCAACACACTCACATCCATGTCGTACAGGCCTCGGAGGACCTGTTTCATGGGACGTTTACCTGGATCGTCATGGCTGTAGTATTCAATCTTAGTGTTGTTCAGGAAATCCCGAACGTAGTTGTAATCCTTTCTGGTAGGTAGCAGAATTTTGAGTCCATCAGCACACAAGCGAATGGAAGCTCGTAAAGCACCAGATTTGTTAAACCCGGTCAGCCACTTTCGCACCGAGTCCGATGACGATGTTTTCACAAAAATGGGTGGCAACTTTTCCCGTCGTTCAAATTCTTCCTTCTCGCTCACGTCCACAGGGAGGGTAGCGAACTGGTTTCCAGACAATTTTTGAGCGTCCTTGCTCAAACTGCCTGGCTTTGCAGGTAGCGCTTCGGCATTCTTTAGCTTCTTCAAATCTGCCGATCCTGCTGGAGAGGACCGCCTCTTTTTCTTGCCCTGAGGCATTTTAGCACTTTTTAAGCACTTTTCAGGAGCTAAAATCCAGGAGTACCTCACTGAATGATGGTCCACAAAGGAATGATTTCACAAGGAAAATCAATTTATTTATGACTAGGCCAGAGTGTTTACTTTGACATTCAAATGAGTTTTCCGACGGTGGTTTCGTGTCCTTCCTCCGTCGCACTAGAAAAAAGGCCATCCCTAGATAGCCCCAAGTGAGAGAGTGTCATATTTCCTGGTGAAAGACGTTAGCAGATTGTTGTCTCTCTTTTTTATTTTTCGGTGGTGTCACTAGTGGTTTTATTTTGCTTTCAATGTTGACTCTGTCTTGAATTATTGGTGTTTAAACATAGAATTAAAATGGTTACAAATAATAAATGTACAAAAGTCTTCTTTTTTGACATTTTTTTGTTTTTATTTATGTTCAATTTTCGTTCGTCACTTTTCAGTTCGTCACTTTTTAGTTTGACTTCGATCAACCAACGGGGTACAAACTAAAAAAGTGTCAAGACTTTTTAAATTTGGCTGATGCTTTAAACTACCAGAATGGGAGGCTTTTAAATCCTTGAATAAAAAAAACAACAATTGATTTATTATCATTCTCATTCCAATCATCTCTTATGATATGTTTAAAAAGACAATGAAGCTCATGTGACTTGGGCCAGGCAATCCACGACTCCCTCGTCCAGCCGATAAAACGTATGAAGGGCCTGGGATGTTATTTTTTGAGAGGGGTTAGTATTCAAAAAAAAAACGTTACTTAATCCACCCTTAGGTGGTTGGTGCCTTCCTCTCATTCAAAGGGTAATGCTATCCAAAATAGACACGCTCGTGGGAAGATCTTTAAATTACCTATCCAAAGATAGGTCGCATGATATATTTGGAATACGTTTTCATCTAAATATCTGAGAACTAGCCTCCAAAAAGTGTATAAATAATTCTTAAGTGCTTATAACTTTTGATAGGGTTGTCAGATCTTCAATGTTTTGGACGCGTTGGAAAGGTCTTTTGATTACCTGTTCAACGACGGGTTGCATGATAGATCCGGACAACGTTTTCATCTAAATATCTGAGAACTAGCCTCCAAAAAGTGCATAAATAACACTTAAGAGCGAGCTTTTCACTGATGTGAAACAGGTCGTATCGAGGTGCTCCGATTTGGATGAAACTTTCAGCGTTTATTTGTCTATACATGGAATGAACTCATGCCAAATATGAGCCCTCTACGACAAAGGGAAGTGGGGTAAAACGGGCTTTGAAGTTTGAGGTCGAAAAAACATAAAAAATCTTAAAATTGCTCGCATTTTCGTAAAACTTCATCAATTTCAACTCTCTTAGATGCATTCGAAAGGCCTTTTAAAGCACTTCAAAATGTGCTATAGACATCCAGGATTGGTTTGACTTTTTCTCTTAGCTTTTGCAAATTACTGTCAAAAATGGATTTTTTTAAACCTAAATATCATTTTCCAACAGCCTCCAACGCCCATACTCCTGTAGGTCAAAAGATAGGTAATTTCATGCACTATAAGTCTACGGTATTAACTTTTTGGCCAATCGCAGTTTTTCTCATAGTTTTTCAATTTTTCTAGAATAAACATTTTACAACGTTAGTTTTTGCCCTGTAGGCCGCCATAGCGGCATTTTTTAGTCTCAATTTTGTCATATTCAGAATCCTCGGACAATTTCACGTAAGTTAGAAGTATTGGAGTTGTAAATTTGATTGGAAAAAATTCCATTTAGAACAAATTAAATTATTTTTTAACAATTTGTTGGATTAGGGGTAAAATTGGTTTTCGCCTACTTGATACAGCATTTGACGTATTTATCATAGGGTAAAAAAATCTATATCTTTTTTTCAAAAATGTTTTATTTAATTATTTTTTAAATCAAAATTACAACTCCAATACTTTTAACTTACGTGAAATTGTCCGAGGATTCCGAATATGACCTAATTGAGACCAAAAAATGCCGCTATGGTGGCCTACAGAGGAAAAACTAACGTTGTAAATTGTTTGTTCTAGAAAAATTGAAAAACTATGAGAAAAACTGCCATTGGCCAAAAAGTTATTACCATAGGCCAATAGTGCATGAAATTACCTATCTTTTGACCTATAGGAGTATGGGTGTTGGAGGCTGTTGGAAAAAGATATTAAGGTTTTAAAAAAATCCATTTTTGACAGTAATTTGCAAAAGCTAAGAGAAAAAGTCAAACCAATCCTGGATGTATATAGCACATTTTTAAGGGCTTCAAAATACCTTTTGAATGCATCTAAGAGAGTTGAAATTGATGAAGTTTTACGGAAATGCGAACAATTTTAATTTTTTTTATGTTTTTTGGACCTCAAACTTCAAAGCCCGTTTTACCCCACTTCCCTTTGTCGTAGAGGGCTCATATTTGGCATGAGTTCATCTCATGTATAGACAAACAAACGCTGAAAGTTTCATCCAAATCGGAGCACCTCGATACGACCTCTAGAACAAACCGAGCAATATTTACAAATACTGCCTCTTAATTGCTAATAACTTTTGATAGGGTTGTCAGATCTTCAATGTATTGGTTGGAAAGGTCTTTTAAATACCTTTCTAAAAATGTATAACATGCTGGGGTTTCTTACAAAAACCACCCTTTTTACAATCTTCCGGACTTTAGTCAAAATCGTTTTTTTAGCATAACTTTTGAAGTACTTTACTAAACTTCATAATTTTCAATAGGGACTTATGGGACCCCAAGACGAATCGAATGAGACCAAAACGGTCCAAATCGGTTAAGCCAGTGCTGAGATAATCGAGTGCATATTTTTTGGTGCACAGACCCACATCCCTACACACACACACACACACACACACACAGACATTTGCTCAGAATTCGATTCTGGGTCGATAGGTATACATGAAGGTGGGTCTAGGAGGTCTAATTGAGAAGTTCAGTTTTCGAGTGATTTTATAGCCTTTCCTCAGTAAGGTGAGGAAGGCAAAAAGGTTCAGATCAGAAAGATTTTATAGTTACTTTTTCGATGCTTCCATTCATTCCATTCATTATTGAGAATAGTTTTCGAATATTCAGAATCATTTTTGAAAGTCGTTCAAAATTAACCTATTAATGATACACATGGATGAGTTTTGTTTGAAAATGAAAAAAAGTTTAAAGAATTAAACTGTTTTACTACTTAGACTGGTTCTAAACATTATTTATTTGAATTTGATCCACAAGCCACAATTTTTCGGACGATATAATGAACATTAAATAAGTATAACCAATCATAGCATAGCATAGCATTGGTGTCTACCCGTAGCTGCTACTTCGTTATTGACCAGGACCCCCAAACATTGCTCCGTGGACCACAGATGAAAAGTAGGAACCAATCATCACCCCTTCTCAATTTTCAAAGGCCCCTATCGTGCTGATCAATACCGACGCCGGCCACGACCAGTGGTAAGACACGGGGAAGTGGATGGGAATGTTAGCCGATACTTGAGTGATGGGATGCGTCTCCGACAAAGTATCACATGAGTTTTGAGGGGTTAGTAAGATGGGTATAAGGTCAGGATTCACTGTGGTAGGTGATGCGACCATAAGCAATTTAATTATCGGTTGAAATTTTAAATATCTTAGGCAGCCGGCTGCGGAAAGATAACTATCGAGGGATTTAAATATAGTATTAATTCGACCGCGATTCTCTAGAAATTCTCCGTCGGCGTGCCTTCCGATCAACGGTGATGTAGGAAGGGCGTCATTTAGTTAAATTATTTTTTATCATAAGCCTTAAAACATATTCGTCGACGTCGACGTCGAAATCGGATCGTTTCTATCGAAAACTATATAAAGAGAACAAAAAAAAAACTCATCGGCAAACGAACGCGCGAACTCAAAAAAATGAAAAAAGATGAAGAAAATCAATCACTCCATGTACACAAATAGCGACACAAAAAAGACGGAAAATAACACGAAAAAAAAGGACTGCGCGTCCCCACAGGCACCGCACTACAGAATTGTATATACAAATAGCAAAAGGAAAAAACAAACGCCTTAGCCTGAATAAACTGAGTAAGAATTCAAATATGGATATAAAATTATTTCCAGAGTTCCGAGCGCAGAGGATCATGCCATTTCTGAGCAAATAAATATTTATTTGCGTTGTGGATTCAAAAGTGCAATTTGTGGTTGGTTGATTTATCCAACATTTAATGGGCACGAAAAACATCGCATGAATAATTCTGCGGCCGACGTGCTCTCCACCCAGAAATTGGTGTTCAGTGATGTGGCTAGTAATGTTGTCGATTCATTTCCTAATTTATTAATATGTGAAATTTGGATCCAAAACAAATATTAATTATTAATCATGGAACTATATTAGTTTATAAAATACTACTATTTGATAGCCAAATAACCTTACCACAAAACAACTAAATATTCCACATCTTGTCTCAATCAATAATTAAATCAGCAGCAAATTTAATTAACCTTATCATTTAAATTGTGTTTGTATGCCAATTCTCGCTCCACGGTGACACCTTCAATTAGGTGTCAATGATTTAACACCCTGTCACCCACCTGCGTTGCATTTTGTTTGCAGCAGCTGCCGTGCTAAAAGTACCTGTACCTCATTTTAATTATAAATCGAGTCGTTCCGGGCAAGAACCAAGCTGTTTGCCGAATTGGCATTCCGGTGCGTAATTAACTAATACCTTGCAGAATTCCACCGCGCGCGTGCGTGCGACGCGTCGCCATCGAAGCTGCTGCTGTTGACCAAGGTCGTTCGAGGTGGTCGGATGGAACTCACGTGGTACGCAAAGCGCCAGCCGATGGACGCAAATTTACAATTTGCAAAATGTGCCCACAATTTGTCGTGATTGTGCTATCTTGTCACATGCCGATTTTGGGGTAAATTGAGATAAGGACGCCATTTTGTGCAGTTTTTTACGCCAGGTCCTCAAATCAAGATTTCAATCCTGATATATATAGCAATAGCCTTAAAAATTCCTTGAAATGTTGTCCCTTCATATGCAAAGTAGTACTGTTCTGTTGTTCGAGCAAGATTGACACACCTACAATAGCGACAATTATCCAAAGGGAATTTAGTCAGAAGCCGTTTTGTCACTCTTGCATGCCCTATTTACATGTTTGACTATAACTCGTGCTTACGACAACGAAATCCATCCATATTTCAGAAAAAAAAATATAGAACGATCAACCAAATAAAACGCAACTGTTTACAATGCGCATTCAAACGTCAACGTCAAAAAGCGGCATACGACAAGATAGCACGACAAAGTCGAAATGTTGCTGAAAACGATGCCACAATGACTAGCGACGCGAAAAATGAAACTGTGCTTTTGGCTTTGCTAGGGAGGTTGTGGTTTTAAAAGCAAAGAGTAGACAAAATAATTTGTAATTCCTCTTTATTTGTTTACTAATCATTAGCAATATAATATTGATTTTGTTATTAGGGTCATTCTACGCCAACTCACACAGCAGTTGATCACGAATCAGAGTTCCATTTTTCGATATCTCGTGGCGGATGGGCGGTACGACTCCTTTAAATTTAGAATATAAAAAATACGTGTTTTTCAATATTTAGCAGCCTAAAAAAGATTGTTTTGTGAATTTCGTGTCAAATGAACTTTGATATAAAACTGCGCGGCCGATTTCTCAAATGAGAAAAAAAAAATTTCCAGCGAAAAAATAAATAAATAAAAATGGTTTTTAAACGACTCAAATTAAAGCGGCGTTGAGAAACTTTTTCAGATTTGGTGTGAGTTGGCAGAGAAAAAATCTTACTTATTTATGTTCGTCCTTAATAGTAAAAATTGTGATTGCCATGAGTTATTATATATTTCTTTTGAATTGATATCCTGATAAATTACAAAATATAGCTTAGTAATGATCAGTGTTACCAGGTTGCCAGATAAATCTGGGAATGAACTACAGTCGACTCTCTGGCTGTCGATCTTCTCGATATCTATAATTCTCCTTCTATCGATTAATTCTTCTGTCCCTTCAATCTGCATACTTCAATTATCTTCATTCCTCGATATTTTACCTTGCTTGAAGGATCTCTTCCTCGACGGTCCCTTGGATTCTGTTTGCTTTAAAAATCTCTTCCGGTTGTCAATAATTTTACTTTCTCATGGCTTGCATAGACATTTTTCTTGGTGCAACGAAGCTTTGAAGGGTGTTTGACATTAGTTTGTTTTTGTTTGATGGACGTTGCCATGATTCTCTCCCATAGCTGGGTATCAAGAAAAAAATATTTTCAATCGAGTCTTCATTTTGCATCGTTCTGTAAACTGATGATTCTCTTCCTCGACGGTCCTTTGGATATTGACAACCAGAGAGCCGACTGTAATTTAATTTAAAATAAAAAATAAGACCGTGTTTTTCTTAACGAAAATGTAAATTCAACATTTTTTAGGTCATAAAATTAATAAACCATCGGAATTCTACAAACATTAGAAATAATGTATATTATCCCTCTCCTTCACTATTTAAAATTGTTAGATACTCGTCTGCCAGATTTTTCCAGATTTTCTGTTATCGATGCTTTGCCGAATTTTTCAAATTTTGACCTGGCAACCCTGGTAATGACGTTATAATAGTTAGTTTACTTATATGTTGATTCTCAAAAATACCTGGTTTTGTAGCACAAAAAGGATAAAAGGCACGTTTGATGAAAAAACGTATTTTTCATCGAAAAAAAAACACTAAAAAAGTTTTAAAAACTCTACCATTTTCCGTAAATTTTTTTGGGGAATTTAATGAACTTTTTGAATCTGCTTAAACCCAGATGGGCCATTTTTCATTTAAAACAACATTTTTCATCTTAAAATTTCGCGTTTTTTCTAACTTGGCATAGTTATTTTTAAGAGTGTAACAATGTTCTACAAAGTGGTTGAACAGACAATTACACAAATTTTCATATATTTTGATGTGTTGGTACCAAAAGTAGCGTCTTTTAATTACAAAATTGTTGGTACACAAACATGTAGGGGAGAATGGGGAGACTTGATCCCTTTTTTTTGTATCGCACATAACTCTGTCAATTTCTCACAAAACTATGATCTTTTTGCTAAATTGAAAGCTTAAACATTGAACTATGTTTGGCTGATAAGGGTATTTCATCAGATAAACTATTCGAATCATGCCAAGCGCTTTAAAAAAATATTTTTAACCGGCATTTTCAAAATGTTGGGGGTAAATTGATCCCCCTTTCAACATTTTGAAGAAATCTTAAGCAAAATATTTCTTATTCATCCAAACTTTTAATTTTCTATAAATTACAGCAATTTCACATTAAACCTGTACGTTTGTGTTCAAAATATAACAAGTTTTGCATGCAAAATATTTAAAAACTTAAAATTTTCTTTTTTAGACCAAAATTGAGCATGTTTACAAAAGCTGGTAATTTTTGTTTACACAACTTTTGGAAAATGGTTCAAACTGCAGTAAGTTATATAAAACTATACTAAAGAAAACTATGTACGAAAACCCAGCCCAATTATTTAATCTTGAGGCTGATTCCAGTGACTGTAAAAATTCAGGGATCAAGTCTCCCTAAACGCACTTTTTTAAACAATTGATTGTAAAAATAGTATGACGATAAATTTAAAGTCAAATGCTTAAGGGTTTTGGAGTTGATATGTTTATCAAACAATTCATGTATACAAAATATTTTTTGAATAATTTTTGAGTGTTTTCTATACTTATCAAAACAAAGAAAAAAGATCTTTTGGAAGTTTTTTGCAACACTTCTTAGAAAAATGTGTGTAACTCAATCTAAACATTTTTTAATTTTTTCTTTGTTTTCTACCATGAGTTTTAGTCAATTTCGCACAACTTTCTAGAACAAAGCTAATTGTTTTACCCACATGCAGAAGAGATACAGGCTTGGGATCAAGTGTCCCCGGGGATCAAGTCTCCCCACTCTCCCCTATAGTTCATCGCTGAAATTTAAATTTATCGCAGTTTCAGTTAAAAAAGTAGATTTTTTCCCGTTTTCACCTTTTTAACGTTTTTGCGCACGGCGCACAGAAAAACCCAGTTTTTATTTTCAAAAAATCATATCTCTGAATTCTCTTCATGAACACCTCCCATTTTTGAGTATGTTACGCTAAATTGTCCACGAAATCCGATAAAAATATTTTCAGACTTAGGCTTTTTGGTCCAGACACCGTAAAAACGGCATTTTAAAGTTTTATTCGACTTTTTCAAATGTTGGGCTAGACCTATTTTTCCTAGAAAGACCAACTTATCACCTTTCATTTGCGTCCAAAAAAGCTTATATCGGTTGCAATGGCACGGAAAAATTTCCGTTCTTGAGACCACCCTAACGACCAAACAAAAAAAAAACGGGTCCAAAAAACCCCCTAAAAATGTTTGAGCCCGACCGGAGAACTTTTTTTCGGTTTTTGCACTTTTCAAATGTAATTTCTGTATAGCAATAACTAAAATTTGGTGTACTTTAGGGATCATTCATAAACCACGTGGACACTTTTTTGAAATCTCAGACCTCCACCTCCTCTCTCGTGGACAATTTCCATACAAAATAAATCTTTTTGTATGGAGCGTGGACAATCGTACCCATTCTAATCTCTAATCTAATCTAACACAAACGCAGCCAGTCCGATGAAAGCATGCTGGAAAGTCTTGTGATTAGATTACGCCCCAAGCACTTTTCTTGTCATTATTAATAATTGCAGTACATCCGAGAACACCCAAAAATGCATTGCAAAAATTAAAGCGGCCAGCCCTACTACGTTGTGTTTACCGCAGAGAGGATTCTGAGAATGGATCACATTTCACAGAATCTACAGGGGGGGAAGGATGCGTGGACATACCGTACCAAACGCTCCAGTTTACAGTTTCATATGTGTTTTGTATAATGTGTTAAGTGTAAAATATAGTGTGGTTATATAATCAATGAATTATAATAATGCAATAGAATGATCATTTAATAAAATCCCTTCACCTATATATTATAACCACGCACCCAAGCACACAAACAGCGACACAATAGAAATGAAAATGAGCATGCAAAAACAAGACAGCGCGTCCCCGTGGTCAGCGCACTAATCGGAGCGTGGACAATCGTACCCATTTTGTATAAAAATAAATTGGGAGGATTTTTTATATTTACGCAGTTTTGTCAATAAATAAAATGTTTAAAGCAGCCTTATTTTGGAAAGACCACATTAATAACTAAACAAAAAAGCGGGTCTAATTAATTTTAGCAAGGAAATAAAAAAACAAACAAATTCAGATCCACCCCATCAAACTTGGTTCAGCGGGGGTGTTGTTCACAAGACAACTCTCTCGTCGAACGAGCAAAGCCTCGCGATCAAAAGTATATTAGCATTTCTGCCATCAAACCGAACCGCTTCGCGCCAGTAGTTCACGGTGCAATTCACCGGTGTGGCGTCGGTCGGTGTCATCGTCATCATCATCGCGTGCACCCATCCCTCCTGCAGCCCCGTTGACAAACGATAGCCAGCCTGGACCTGAGTGTCGCGCTTTCGATATCTACCTCCCCCTCTTCTTCTCCCGTCAGCTTTGATGATAGTGGCGTTGGAGTGCAATATGTGTCTTGGACGAACGACCAATTAAGCTCAATAGTAAGAGCCGTAATTTATTGGCGTTTTGTGCCTTCCTTGACTAAGTAATACAGTCACTGCGTCGGTTCGTGCCGAGGCGATGTTTGCCAAGGATTTGCGGACCGGTCACCGTCAGGGACCTGACGTCGTACTTTGACTTTGACAGACCACCGTCGCATCGAGTTCCTTGGAGTTAGGTTGTGTCTCGAAATGCAAAACACTGCATTTGCTGGCTGGCAGGATTTATGACCTGCACCCGGAGAATGACTGGCAACTCCATGATGGAATACATCTTCTGGATGACTGTCTTATTCCAGAACTGACTGAGAAACGATTTACAGAGTACAAGAATGATGAATCTGTTCCATAAGGTTGACCGTTTCCTAGTGGGACCATTTGAATAACACTGTCTTTGGGGCAGGATACTTACGTTTGTGGTTAGAAGGTCTGGAGCACGCACAATATTTGCATTGAATATGAAATATAAAGATAAATTAATCCGTCCAGCAAAGGTTGAGGTCAAGTTGATTGATTCCGGGAAACTTTTACATACATTGAGTCAAGCCGTTATCAAGCCAAGCTTACAAACTTCATCTTTAACGAGAGAAAATCTGATATCACACTTCCTTCACATATTAAATTTGTACCTTTATTTGCCATCCTTTCCGATAAACCACAAAAGATGTTTTGAATTACTAATGGTCACGAGCGCCAACAAGGGAAAAGGCTTCCCTTATCGTATCGGAACATTTTCTACACAACGAAATTCCGCCCCACCCTAACACGAAGGTCACCACATTTTTTTACCGAAGGACCATCAAAAATTATTGCCCCATCGTCAACGTGTTTATCATCATCATTTCCGACCACGTCCAACTTATCGTCAACAAAAAATACCAAAATAAAAAAAAAAAAAAAACCTTAGTTCAAGGAAAACATGCGTCTCCTAGGGGCCAACCCCCAAAATTTTCGTTTTTTGTTGTTGTTGTCACATCCTTCTATTGTACGCTAGAGGATCTTGTGGAAATGACGACAACACGAGGGACAACATTCCAGAGGGCATCGAGTCCCGGTGCCAGGTTTTATGGCTCCCTGGCTAGGACTTCTTGACCTCGACGTCGAAGGAAGGCAAACAAGACTTAAGTTTTCCTTGCGATACCTACTCCTTGCAAAGGGGAGAAAGTTTGAGCAAGATAGCGACAGGACAATCTTGACATTTCTGGTTTATTTAAGATTTAGGAGTTGTGTGTCAAAAATCATAAGGTTTTTATTCCATATTGTTAAAATAAATTTTATGCAACAATAAAGTTATCTTGTTTTCTGTGAAACTTTTGTTTCCCCGTTTAAATTTTATTAGCAGTCAAGATAAGCTTCAAACTTCAAAACAGTCTCGACAAGCATCACACCAGAATTGAAATAATTTGCTATTTAATTCAGAAAGCAGACAAAGTATCATTAATTAACGTTTGTATTTAATTAATTAATGTCAAAATGTAACAAATAAACATATTTTTTTTAAACTTTTTGTTTCTGTTTGATCAGTCTGAATAAATTGTAATTGTGACACTATTTTATTTAAAATTCTTTGTTTTTATACGAGGCCATTTCAATTTATACATTAAATTTTTATACTCCCTGAACAAATATTTATGGTTTTCATTCTTCACAGCCGAAAATTTTTTTCCCTGAAATTCATAGTTAATTTTGGGTTAAAAAATCAATCGATTGTAAACTTTCAAGAGTACAATAATTTACGAATTTTTATTAATTTAAATTTAGTCAATCCTGAAAAATTTAAATTTTGGAATATTTGGAGCCACACAGACAGGGATGGAATAATCGCAAAAAATCATTTCGCTTGCGAACTTTCTTCACCCGCGAAAGAGAGAGGAGGCAAATCACGCAAAAGAAAATCGCTCCCGAAGTTCTCCAAGAAAATCAATCTGCTTATGATTTTTTGCGAATTTCCTTGTCAGCACCACTTAAAGTCATTTATTTCACTTTGTTTAAACACATTGCCCATCTACAAAATGTGACAGATCTTTTTCCGACGTGTAACGTTACACTTGTAAGTGTAGTAGTAAAAAAGATATTCCGTCGAATAATCATGATGATGATTTTTTTAGATTCTTTTTATCGATATTTCGTGCGCGAGAGAGGAGAGCATGCTCTCTTCGGATTTTTTCTGTTGATGAACATCCTAAGATTATCTTTTGATGATGATTATTCCATCGCTGCACACAGAAAAAAAGGTTCAATTTTGGTTGGTTGAATATTGCTTCTTTTTATGCTTTATTATAATTACATAAAAATGTGTAAAAATGTGAACATGATGAAAATTCATTAGAAACTGATGGGACCATCCACAAACCACGTGGACACTTTTTTTGGTAATCTCAACCCCCCCCCCCCCCTCCTCGTGGACAATTGTCCATACAAAAAAAATCTTTTTTGTATGGAGCGCCATACCCCCCCCCCCCCTAAAGTGTCCACGTGGTTTATGGATGGTCCCGATGAATATTCACAAATTACACATTTTTTTACACGAAATCTGTCATCATTTCCTGATGAATATTACCATCATTTGTTATCTGTGCAGAGATTGGAAAAAAGTCCTACTACTGTGCACAGAAAAAATGTGAATTTACTCGAAACGGAAAAAAAATGAATCAAATGTAAACTCAGTTGATGTAAACATGATATACGACGTAAACGGTTGAATCACACGTAAAATCATGTGTTTTTTGTTATCTTTTTTTCAGAATATTTCAAAATGTCAATGGAAATTTAAGTGCAACCAACTAAAATCAATGGAGCACTGGATTCGAGTGGTAGAAATGACAGTTCTCCCATAAGAAATACATTGTAGAAAAAAGAAAAAAAACTGCTCGAATGGAAGTGCTCAATAAAAAATGCAGTTAGTGATTTCCGCTAAAATGTTTTTTTTTTCGTCGAATCATATTTTTTTGCAAATAAAGATTGCAAATCAACTTTACGGGTATTTGAAACATTTGTTTTATTGAAATGTTGGATTTCTAGCTCACAACTACTTTTCTTTAGTTGCACTTAATTCAAAGATAAAATTACGCCGTTTCATAAATTGTTCAGATTACATTTCACCATTTTCGAACTGTAAAAAACCCCTTTAAAATTTAACGAAAACACAAGTACATTCAACTAAATTAAAATTTTCCAAATACCTAAAACAATAACATAAACAATACTGATAGAGAACTGTCATTTCGTGTTTTCTATTATTTTTTTAACGGAATTGTTATTAACAAAAATGTTACTAACGATAATGTTATATATGTTATGTAAAAATAACAAAAATTTCTAATAATTTCTACTGATAGATGTAGTTTTTTTAGTTTTTAAAATAAAAATAAAGAAATTACATTTTTTCAAATAGTTATTTTGTAAATTTGGCCAGCAAGCTAATTTGAGCTTCAAATTTGGCCCGGCCTCCAAAAACTTTGAGCACCCCTGGTGTAGAACCTGCATTAAATTTAAAACAACTTTCCTCAAGACACCATGAAAAACTGAGTGTTTACAGGAAATTTTAATGTTTTTTTTTGATTGAATTAAATTGAAACAAGGAAAAATGGGACGAAATATCTCTCAACTTTCATTCACTCCAAACAATATGATAAATGTAGCTATTCCAAAGAGTATTTCACTTCTCTCTGGCTTTTCTTCGCAGCCAGAATTTTTTTCCAGTACCATTTGTAGCCTCGGTGGCGGTTTGCTGATGAAATTCGTTAAAAATATAGATTTGACATTACTTATTTAAAAAGTCATTTCAAATCTCTTGATTACATAGCCTTAGAGCGTCCCGGGAAAAAAAATCCTTGGGATTCCCAGGATTTCCTGAAAAAAAATTCAACGCTTCCGGGGAGTTTGTAAATTTCACGGGAATTCCCGAAATTCAAGCAAAACATTTTTTTACCATTTTGGCGATAATGTTTTGAAATTATACAAAAAAAAAAAAAAAAATATTAGAGAACCTAATATGATTTTATACATTTAAATCTACCATTCATATTGAACTAATCAGGTTTTTTTAAAATCAGATAATATTTATTCACAACTGGGAATAATTCTTGCTTATTTGTTGGGCAACTTACGCTATAATGGAAAGATAATAAATAATATATCATTTTAAAATATGATGTTAACCTCTTCCGGTCAAGATCCAAATTTAAATTTGTTTAACGTTTTCGTTTACCTTGACTAAATTGGATGAAAATCGAATAGACATCATTATATTTTTCAAAGAGGTTTGTATGGGAAGAAAAGTTTGAGATATTCGAGAAATTAAAGTTTGAACTTAAAAATGTATAAAGCACTGAAGCTACCTGGAGAGGACTAAATATGAATAAAAACATTTATCTTTCAATTTCAATCACTTTTACACTAGGAAAATTAAATACCATAAAACAAAAACCATTCAATAAATGAAACCATACAAAGCATTGAAAAACGACTTCGTATCATAAGGCAATGTAATGATCATTTTTTGATATTGTATGATTTAATAGACTAATTTTATAGCAAATGTATTTTTTCCGAAAGTTGAATGATTTTTTACAAACAGTCAAGCCATTAATTGTTCCTCGCATTCATTTTGTCCATTAAAGTTGCTGTTCTATACAATTGTTTTGTAAAATATTAATCAGAAACAGAATCTTAATAATTTTCAATAAATTTCAAATTTCTCGGAAAATCCCGGGAAATTTGTTAAAATTTTCCCGTTTCCCGGCAATTTCGTAACCCCGAGAAATTGGACGATCCACATACTTCATGTAATATTATTATTCGCAAACATAGTTGTTGAAAATTTTGGACCATACAAACATTTTAAAAGATTGAACTGGAGTTCAAAAATATGTTCAACTCATATGATGCAAAATGCATTCTTTAGAAATACTAAAGAACACTAAAGAAAGTTTACAGAGTTTGTACAATTTTTTGCTCAGGAGCTTTGATAAGAACAAGGAACAGTCATCTAGTTGTTGAGCAAAATCCTTTTAAAAATAGTCTTGAATCGAAAATATATATTAATATAAAATCTTGGATCGTCAATTCTTAGATATTTTGGAAACTAATAATTGCAAAACAACTCGACCCCCTTTTTTTGTATTTATTCAGAGTCAAGGGACATTAACTTCAAAAAATATTTGCAACAGCCTCACTATTGATTTATGTGCTTTTTGTGAAGTTTACTCTTTCTGCGAATCTTAACCTTTTTCTTCATGAGTAACTAATCTTTATACTGCAAAAATACATTTTTGCATAATTTTGCTGAAATTTAAGAAGTTTCAAAATCACTAATCATCGTACGCGTGGGTGCCAAGCTCAATGTCAACTGCATCCGTTGCGTCCTTTGCACATATATTGCATCCTCGTCAAGGACGTCACCCGCCGGTTCACGGGAACCGTTTCTGCCAATGTTTAGCATTGAGTTATGCATGACTGAGCCCACGGCGGTGCTGATGAATAATTAATTGATCAAGTCCCCCCCTCCCATCCCCTGACTGGGTACCGCAACAGCAGCAACCGTTTAAATTATGAAGACGCCACTGTTTTACACGAATGACATAATTTTGCACATTTTTTTTTTTTTTTTTTTTTTTAATTTATATTTATTCAAATTTCTTTTCCATGTACATTCATTCAGTTAAAATATTATTGAGTGTCCAATCACAAACGATGACTTTTCACCTCAATTTTAAATACTAGCAACTTTCATTTATTCATGAAATATTGTAGCTTTCGCTATTCAGTGATTTCAAATGTAGGAGGTCCTACATGTACAAAAGGGAAAAGGGATACCTTAAAACTAACTTATAAACTATATAAAGAGCGGATCAATGCAGCTGAAGACTGCAATGATTTTTGTCGAAATGCATCAATTATCTTATTGGACATAACATCCAAAGTGTCAACTTCGGCTAATTGATGAAGTTCACTGGTGCTGAACCAGGGAGGAAGTTTCAGAATCATTTTCAGAATTTTGTTCTGAATCCTCTGAAGTTTTTTCTTCCTGGTTAAGCAACAGCTTGTCCAGATCGGCACAGCATAAAGCATGGCAGGTCTGAAAATTTGTTTATAAATTAACAGTTTATTCTTGAGACAAAGTCTAGAATTCCTGTTTATAAGTGGATACAAACATTTAATATATTTGTTACATTTAACCTGGATACTTTCAATGTGATCCTTGTAAGTAAGGTTTTTATCAAAACCAAGTCCAAGATATTTCACTTGATCCTCCCACTTTAAATTTACCTCATTCATCTTTATAATGTGATGACTTTTTGGTTTAAGAAAATCAGCCCTTGGTTTGTGAGGGAAAATAATAAGTTGAGTTTTTGCAGCATTTGGAGTAATTTTCCATTCTTTCAAATAAGAATTGAAAATATCCAAGCTTTTTTGTAATCTTCTTGTAATGACACGAAGGCTTCTGCCTTTGGCGGAGATGCTTGTGTCATCAGCAAAAAGTGATTTCTGACATCCTGGGGGCAAATCAGGCAAGTCAGAAGTAAAAATATTGTATAAAATTGGACCCAAAATGCTTCCTTGAGGGACGCCAGCACGTACAGGTAGTTGATCAGATTTGCTATTCTGATAACATACCTGCAGAGTACGATCCGTCAAATAATTTTGAATAATTTTCACGATATAAATCGGAAAATTAAACCTTTTCAATTTCGCAATCAAACCTTTATGCCAAACACTGTCAAATGCTTTTTCTATGTCTAGAAGAGCAGCGCCAGTAGAATAGCCCTCAGATTTGTTGCTTCGAATTAAATTTGAAACTCTCAACAACTGATGAGTAGTTGAATGCCCAAGGCGAAATCCAAACTGCTCATCAGCGAAAATAGAATTTTCATTAATGTGCGTCATCATTCTATTAAGAATTATTCTTTCGAATAATTTACTAATAGATGAAAGCAAACTAATGGGCCGATAGCTTGAGGCTTCAGCAGGATTTTTCTCCGGTTTCAAAATCGGAATTACTTTGGCATTTTTCCAACTACTGGGAAAATATGCCAAATCAAAACATTTGTTGAAAATTTTGACCAAGCAACTTAAAGTTACTTCTGGTAATTTTTTAATTAAAATGTAAAAAATGCCATCCTCACGAGGGGCTTTCATATTTTTAAATTTTTTGATAATAGATTTTATTTCATTCAGATCCGTATTAAAAACTTCATCTGATGAAAATTCTTGTTCAACAATATTCTGAAATTCTATTGAAATTTGATTTTCAATAGGACTCAAAACATTCAAGTTGAAATTATGAGCACTCTCAAACTGCTGAGCAAGTTTTTGAGCTTTTTCCCCATTAGTTAATAGAATATTATCACCATCTTTTAAAGAAGGGATGGGTTTTTGAGGTTTCTTAAGAACCTTTGAAAGTTTCCAAAAAGGTTTGGAATAAGGTTTAATTTGTTCGACATCTCTTGCGAACTTTTCATTTCGCAGGAGAGTGAATCTGTGGTCAATAACCTTTTGCAAATCTTTTTGAATTCGCTTCAGTGCAGGATCACGAGAACGTTGATACTGTCTTCGGCGAACATTTTTCAGACGAATCAGAAGCTGAAGATCGTCATCAATAATGGGAGAATCAAATTTGACTTGGACTTTAGGAATAGCAATATTCCTAGCATCCAAAATTGCATTAGTTAAAGATTCCAAGGCTGAATCAATATCAGCTTTGGTTTCTAAAACAAAATCATGATTTAAATTATTCTCAATATGATGCTGATACCTGTCCCAATTAGCTTTGTGGTAATTAAACACAGAACTATTGGGTCTGGTAACTGCTTCATGAGAAAGTGAAAAAGTTACTGGAAGATGATCAGAATCAAAATCAGCATGAGTCACTAAAGGACCACAATACTGACTTTGATTTGTCAACACCAAATCAATTGTTGATGGATTTCTAACAGAAGAAAAGCAAGTTGGCCCATTCGGGTATAAAACCGAATAAAGACCAGAAGTGCAATCTCTGAACAGAATTTTACCATTGGAATTTACTTTTGAATTATTCCAAGATTGGTGTTTGGCATTAAAATCACCGATGATCAAAAATCGAGATCTATGCCGAGTAAGTTTATTCAAATCCCCTTTGAAATAATTTTTATTTTCCCCAGTGCATTGGAATGGCAAATATGCAGCTGCAATCATAATTTTCCCAAAAGAAGTTTCAAGTTCAATGCCCAAACTTTCAATAACTTTTAACTTAAAGTCACGTAACGTGCTATAAGTCATACTACGGTGGATAACTATTGCAACTCCACCGCCATTTCGATTCATTCGGTTATTAGTTATAACTTTATAATCTGGATCACTTTTCAAATAAGTGCCAGTTTTTAAAAATGTTTCGGTTATAACAGCAACATGCACGTTATGAACTCGTAAAAAGTTGAAAAATTCATTTTCTTTCGCTTTTAAAGAGCGAGCATTAAAATTCATAATATTGATGGAATTACTTAGATCCATGATTAAACTTCAGGGTAAGAACAACATCATTCGCAAATTTTAATCCAATCTGGATTGCTTCCATCATGGATGTAGCATTACTCATTGTTTGAATCAAACCAAACAGTGAGTTTTGCAAAAAAGTCATTTTTTCAAACGTAACATCGCCGAGATCAGAAGATCCCAAAGCGTTGCCAGCAGAAAAATTTTCAAATGAGATTTGAGGTACCTGGCCAATTTCAGAAAGATTGGTAGAGGATTTAAAATTCGTGGAAGAACCCGAAACGACGTTAGCATAAGAAATGCCATTGTTGTTACCTAACTTTTCCACGGTAGGGGTATTTCTAGAATTGTTCGAGTGAGACAGCACGAACGTTTGATTTAAAGATGCAGGTACAACCTGACTTTGAGAAAATTTCGGTTTGGATTTCGGCTGATGCTTAGCACGAGAATCCAAAACCTTTTTTCTGATGGGGCAATCCCAGAAATTTGATTTGTGATTTCCACCACAATTTGCACATTTAAATTGGGTGACTTCTTTCACGGGACAATTGTCCTTGTCGTGAGAAGAATCCCCGCAAACCATGCATTTTGGAACCATGGCGCAATGATCAGTACCGTGACCGAATGCCTGGCAACGCCGGCACTGGGTCAGATTCTGGCCATTACCGCCATGTTTCTTAAAATGCTCCCACTTTACCCGTACATGGAACAAAAACTGAACTTTGTCCAAAAGTTTCAAATTGTTGATTTCATTTCTGTTGAAATGAATCAGATAAAATTGTGAAGTCAAACCAAAGCGAGAAATATTCCCGTTTGATTTTTTCTTCATTGGTATTACTTGGGATGGGGCAAAGCCAAGCAACACCTTAAGTTCGTTTTTGATCTCATCCACCGACAAGTCGTTGGAGAGACCTTTCAAGACCGCCTTGAATGGCCGAGCATTCTTGGTCTCATACGTGTAGAAATTGTGTTTGTGGTTTTTCAAATAACCAACAAAAGTTTGGTGATCTTGTAAAGATTCCGTCAACAAGCGACATTCTCCTCTTCGACCAAGCTGGAACGAAACCTTCAAATTGCAAGTTTCCTTGCAATTCTTCAGTTGCGTTCGAAAGCTGGCCAAATCGGAGACGGAAGTCACAACAATTGGCGGAGCCTTTACTCGTTTCTCGACGGCAGAAGGCTCAGTACGAGGAGAAGGTTCCTTGTCATCAGTTTCGGATAAAACACCGAAACTGTTTGTCAATGGAATTGGAGGATTGACCTCACATTCAGAATCAGAATCAGACCTCAGAAGAGGCTGTTTTCTTTTTCTGTTTCCGTTAGCCGGTTTAGCGTTCAAACGCTTCACCGACGTAACGACCAAATCTTCAGAAGATTTGCGTTTACCTTTGTTTTGACGCATTTTGCAAGCAAAGTTCTCTTAAAAAGATGGCTTCGTTTGTAAAATACAACAAAATTTCAGGCGGGGTTAGTCTTGAAAAGACTGTTTAGAATTTTGGAAAATAACTCAGGTAGTCTTTAAAAAGACTGTGAATTTTGTTTTGAAATAACTCTGAGCTTAGGTAGTAAAAAATACCGCAGCTCTAGTGTCCGTTCACCACGAAGGTTCGCAAGACACTGAATTTTGCACATTAGCACCAGTGTCAGTGTGATAAACACACGAAACACGTGCAGCGATTCGATGATGCAAGGTGGTTGGAGTTTTGCAGAATTCATTCAGGAAAATCCGAACATCATGGCTCGATATAGCCCTGGAGTGACGAACTGTGAATGCTGCGTTCCATGTTTTATGTTTTTTTTTTTAAATTTTTACACGAGCTGACGAGTTGCTCTTCCGTGGAAATACACACGAATTAAATCAGCATAATTTGCTGCTTTAAACAGTGCATAAATTACGGCCAGCAGCGTGTTGTCGAGTTGGCTTGGAACGTGTTTGTTCATTGATGAAATGGGAAAGTTGTTGTTGGGAACACCGTTTGGAAACACTAAACAACCGTCCAGATTGAACAAAAATAAAAAAAACTTTAAATAACAAAACGAAAACAAAACCTAAGGGAATTCCAAGTCACACATAGTTGATGAAATTTGCAGGGAACGTGCCGAAGAAAACCTTCTTTCCGAATTATATAGAATGTCAAAGAAATGTCGAGAGAAATTTGCATCCCTTTCAACGTGTTAATGAACCATTCCTTATGCAGCAGAACTTGACACGTGTGTGTAAGCACACCTCTAAACCGGAAGCGCATACATTTATTATAGGACTCATTGCTGGGGTCTGAAACCACCCCACCAAGTGCTTGTGGTGGCCAACAGCTTGAAGAAGCCCTCTTTATCTGCTATATGGCATCCCAAGGAGCAGGCTGGAATGTTCGTGATGTGTGATAGGCTTTTCCAAATAAGGAGGGCTTCTGATGTGGTGCTGGTTGCTCTGTTGAATTAATTTCAACTCACTTGTCCTCAAGTGGTCGTGCTTTGTGGGAAAACTCGACGAGCTCCGGGCTGAATTAGACACAGATTGGAGGTAGCATCAAAAGACCACAGGCTCGTGATTGCTAGTTTACTCAGCTGAGCAGTTTAGAACAAATGCTGGTTTTAACTAATTTCATATACACGCGAGACAGTCAGAAATTTTTCGTACAGCCTTCACCACTTGTGCAACGTTCAAACAGAGGTTAATTCAGTCGTTCCGAAAATCCGCTTGGTTTGGAATATCAATTGACATCGCGGTCAAATCACAAGGCTTCACGCAAAATTGTTTGCAGCGAAAAATAAAAAAAAAAATCATTATGCAAATTATCACCGGCAATATTTATCCAGGCATGTGGGACATAAGTACCACCTCGTCGTCGCTCAGTTCCATTCAACATTATGCCAGCAGACAACATAAATCACCTTCACCTCCCACCTCCTCCATAAGCTTTTTGCGATGAGCCCTGCCCAAAATACAAATTATTTTATTATAGGCCTTAATTCGTTCTCTCCAGCCCCCCTCATACGTGATAACAATTTTTAATATTCTCGTACAGCACGTATGTCATCACACATTAAACCGCGATAATTTATGTGCGTAAACGCGTGTGCCCGCCGAAAGGGATTTATTTTCGGTTCGACGAGCAGTCGAGTGCCGAAGGTAATTTGTTGCGCTTCCGGAACGCGAAGGGACGGAAATTGTGACCACACGTGTAAGGTCAGAGAGTCAGGAAGTTGGTCGAGGCGTTTGGGAATTGATTGCTGAAATTGTTAAATTTTTCGTCAATTTGGAGATTAAAACTATTTTGGAAATCTCAAAAGAAATGAGTACAGATTTTGATTATAATGAGCAGTTCTCTCAGATTTCGGTCATTCGATTTTTTGTATTTTTTAATCCGACTGAAACTTTTTTGGTGCCTTCGGTATGCCCAAAGAAGCCATTTTGCATCATTAGTTTGTCCATGTAATTTTCCATACAAATTTGGCAGCTGGCCATACAAAAATGATGTATGAAAATTAAAAAATCTGTATCTTTTGAAGGAATTTTTTGATCGATTTGGTGTCTTGGGCAAAGTTGTAGGTATGGATATGGACTACACTGAAAAAAATGATACACGGTAAAAAAAATTTTGGTGATTTTTTATTTAACTTTTTGTCACTTGATTTGCAAAAAAAAACACTATTTTTATTTTTTTATATGTTTTAGAAAAAAATGCCAACTTTTCAGAAATTTCCAGGTTGTGCAAAAAATCTTTGAGCGAATTATGAATTTTTAAATCAATACAGATATTATCAAAAAATCGAAAAATTGGTCGAAAACATTTTTCAACTTCATTTTTCGATGTAAAATCAAACTTGCAATCAAAAAGTACTGAAGTAAAATTTTGATAAAGTGCACCGTTTTCAAGTTAAATCCATTTTTAGGTGACTTTTTTGAAAATAGTCGAAGTTTTTATTTTTTTTAAATAAGTGCACATGTTTGCCCACCTTTGAAAAAAATATGTTTGAAAAGCTGAGAAAATTTTCTATATTTTGCACTTTTGAACTTTGTTGATACGACCCTTAGTTGCTGAGATATTGCCATGCAAAGGTTTAAAAACAGGAAAATTGATGTTTTCTAAGTCGATATCTCAGCAACTAATGGTCCGATTTTCAATGTTAAAATATGAAACATTCGTGAAATTTTCCGATCTTTTCGAAAAAAAATATTTTCAATTTTTTTAAACGAAGACTAACATTTCAAAAGGGCGTAATATTGAATGTTTGGCCCTTTTAAAATGTTAGTCTTGGTTTAAAAATCTTGAAATTATTTTTTTTCGAAAAGATCGGAAAATTTCACAAATGTTTCATAGTTTATTAATGAAAATCGGACCATTAGTTGCTGAGATATCGACATTAGAAAATGGTGTGTTGTTTGGGTGGGACTTAGAAAACATCAATTTTCCTGTTTTTAAACCTTTGCATGGCAATATTTCAGCAAAGAGGGGTCGTATCAACAAAGTTTTAAAATGCAAAATATAGAAAATTTTCTCAGCTTTTCAAAAATATTTTTTTCAAAGGTGCACACGGTTGTACTTTTTGATTGCAAATTTGATTTTACATCGAAAAATGAAGTTAAAAAATTTTTGCGACCAAATTTTCGATTTTTTGAAAAAATCAGTATTGATTCAAAAATTCATAACTCGCTCAAAGATTTTTTGCACAACCTGGAAATTTCTGAAAAGTTGACATTTTATGTCCTCTAAAACATATAAAAAAAAAAAAAATTAAAAATAGTGTTTTTTTGCAAATCAAGTTTTAGTGACAAAAAGTTAAATAAAAAATCACCAAATTTTTTTTTACCGTGTATCATTTTTTTCCAGTGTAGTCCGTATCCATACCTACAACTTTGCCAAAGACACCAAATCGATCAAAAAATTCCTTCAAAAGATACAGATTTTTGAATTTTCATACATCATTTTTGTATGGCCAGCTGCCAAATTTGTATGGAAAATTATATGGACAAACTAATGATGCAAAATGGCTTCTTTTGGCATGTCGAAGGCACCAAAAATGTTTTAGTCGAATTAAAAAATACAAAAATTAAAATTGAAGAAAATAGTCCGATTTCGTAGAGAACTGCTCAATGTGTACCAAAAAAAATCAATTATTATTTTTTCAACAAAAAGAATAGATTTTGAGTAGATAAATAAATAATCATTTAGCATTACTTATAGCTGTCGCAAGAAGAGCAACTCTCTACGAAATCGACCGATTTCGAACATTTTTATTTCTGTATTTTTTTATTTGGTTCAAACAAAGTAGGGGCCTTCCCTATCAAAGATGCCATTTTGTGCCATTGGTTTACCCATACAAATCTCCATACAATTTCGGCAGCTGTTCATACAAAAATGGATTTTTTGTGTCTTCGGCAAAGTGGTAGGTATTGTTGAGGACTATTTAGAAAAAAAGCTACACGGAACATTTTCTGTGATTTTTCACTTAACTTTATTTTTTTTACAAAAATTCAATATCACAAAATCCAATATTTTGAATTTTTTGATTTTTTTATATGCTTAAGGAAACATTCAGAAGGATGGACCAAAATTCGGCCGACAAATTATGTTTTTTTTTAAATAATGATTTATGTAAATATTGAAATCGTGTACTTGAAAATGTATGACTTTTTTTAATGTAAAATCAAATTTGCAACCGAAAAGTACTTATTTTTTTTTGATTAGGTGCACCGTTTTCAATATATAGCCATTCAATGTTTAGTTTTGTCCGATAAATTCCGGTTTTTATTTTATTTTTTAAAAAAATGTCCATGATTGTCCATTCCCGAAAATATTTTATTCGAAAAGTTCAGAAAATATCCTACAATTTAAGAAATAAAAAAAATTACGGATTTTGGGAAATTGAATTCTAGTGAAAAAAAAAAGTTTAGAAAAAAATCATATTTTTTTCGTGTACCTATTTTTTCTGAATAAAAAAAACCTATAACTTTGACCAAGACAACAAATTGATCAGAAAATTCACTCAAAAGTTAAAGATTTTTGAATATTTACGTACCATTTTTGTTTGAACAGTTGCCAAAATTGTACGGAAACTTGTATAGGTGAACCAATGACACAAAATGACTTCTTTGATGATAGGGAAGGCCCCCACAAAGTTTAAGCCAAATAAAAAAAACACAGGTAAAATCCATTTCCAGGTTTGGTGAAGAATTGCTCAGAAAATTGTATCGTCTTTTTTGTCAAACAATGTCATTCATCAAAAATTTGTGGATTTTACGTGAGATTCCATTCTTAGTTACAATACTCAAAAAAATAGTAATAGATAAAGAAATTTTAAATTATTTTTTTTAAGAAATTGACTAAACAATTATGTTATTTTAGTTTTACATTGTAAACTAGTATTTTTTACATTTTCCAAACGTTATACTTTCTAAAATATGTTATTTTCTAAACAAAAAGAAAGAAAACTGGTTATGATTTATTGAAATTATGAGTGAAATCTGAAAAGATAATAAAAGTTTTCTTCGTTTTTTGAAGAGCTACACTCCATACAATGACTTCTCATAAAATGATTTAGCTGATACCATCAGGGAACAGGAACAATTTTTTAAAATTATTTATTGTGTATTTTACAGTTTTGGTTGCCGATGGCATGAACATTTTCACTTTCACGCGATTTTTTTTCCTTGTAGACAAAAATGTACAATTCATAATTTAAATTCTCATCTTTCAATAGTTTTATATCAATTTGGATAGAAGTACTCTAAGAACACGATAAATTAAAAAAAATTGTAAACTGTATTGATTCGAAAATTACATTTAAACAAATTTTAGTTACAGAAAAAAATGTACACCGATTTTCAATCGTATTGATCTAAAATCTTCGTCCTTATTCAGCCTGTAGTATTGCCCATGTTTGCTTAAATGTCCCATATGCAAAAACAGCAACCTGAGAAAAACGCAAAGCAAGTTTGTCCCACATAAAGGCAACGTGTTAAGTTTTCTAAAAAAACTGGATTTCCCTCTGATTTCAGCACACTATTTCGAAACAAACTGCATTAAGAACTCAAAAACGATGGAAATGCAAACGGGACATTTATGCGATCTGGGACAGAGTAGCGATTTCAACAAGTTGGCGGCAGTAATCATCAAACATCAAATTCTAAACTTATCAAAAATTTAACATCGACTGGATGTAATTTTACTTATTGCCCCTACTTTTCTCATACAATTTGAATGCTTTTCTAGTAATGTCTTATAAAAATAAATAAATAAAAGCAATATATATTGTCCCGCCCGTGTGGATCAATCGGACCGCGCACTGGACTCACAATCCGGAGGTCGCTGTTTCGAATCCCGCGGCGGGCGCTCTAAAATTCTTTGTGTAAATATGAGTATTCGGCGCCGTCGCTCTGTGCCATACTTTCATACACATAGGAGCCCAGGGCGGCGAAGTCCTTGTAGATAAAAAGGAAGACACTAGTGGTTGGTACGAGCAATGGTGGCCGACAGCTATAAAGTCAACTTCGTTCAATATATTTGTAAGAGACTTATTTTTATTTTAAATCAAATCGGATCAAATGTGGTTCATTTAAAATCCAAAGCACAACAAAAAACAAAACAATAATCAGGCATTGATTTCATAAATTTTCGGGAATTTCCGGGATTTTCAAAATATTTTTTATGCCTTAACACTGTATGAGTATATTCATAATTTCAAAAAAAATACCAAAAAACTCAAATATTGTTATTCTTTAATTCAAATTTAATATAAATACCATAACACCATGTTAATTTACTTGTTCCAATCAACGCTCAACTCACCCATCACGGTTTCACACGAGATTCCGACTTACAATTTGTATTTACATATATAAACCGCATCCGAAGTCCTACTCCGATCCGATCTCGACGACCGATCAATCGATCGCTCGCTTGTCCTTCCGCATTTGTAAACTCACAGGCTATCGCAGCGCCACCGAATGCCAAATGCTAGTTTAAGCGCGCTCGGGGTTTGCCTTCGAGACTTTAGTAGTCGCCTGGTAGTAGCTCGGCCGGGCTTCGCGACTTAGTCGCACACGGTAGTGCGTTCGTTATGAGCGGTGCGTTTAGTTGCGGTGCGTGACATGACAGTTGCTGTGAAATTGTTTTGGTTTGTGATTTTCATTGGAGGAGGTGAAATTCATTCTGTGTATTCATTCCATGCACCGGAAACGTCACGGATTCACTATGTGGCTTCACTGGAGAACGACGGTGGTCAGTTCTGCTCGGGATGTGTCCTCGGCACGCGATGGATCCTGACCCTGGCCAGCTGTGTACGGTATTGAAGTGTTGATTGCGAGGGATTTTCAGAATCTTAACGATTGTTACCTTCAGACACGTGTCACCAGTTGATATATCCGTTGGGATTCAACCTCAGGATTCCAGCTCCAGTGGGCACCACGAGAAGGTCCAGAATATCTATGTTCAACCGAATGGTAAATCCAAAAAGGAAGGTTTGGCAATTCTCAAGCTGAAACGGTCCATGAACTGGGTCAATCGAACACTGCCGATTGCGGTTATGGACAACTATCATGATCTGACCAGCGTTAGTCAGTGCATCATGCTGGGATGGAATCGAAATCGAGAGGATTTAACTTTGGCGGAGAATGTTCGGCTGAACTGTACAAATAGTACGAAGGGAACGTTCTGTGTTCATGATCACAGAGCGAACTTCTGCGAGGTATTATGTACCAATTGCTTAAAGAACAAATTTGAATTTCTTTTTATCAACAGTTTCATCGAGGAAGTCCACTAATCTGTAAAACTGGCGAAATATTTCAAACGGTGGCACTTTTGTCCAACACCAGCCAATGTTTGGACCAAAATGTGACGGAGATGTTCACGCCTGCAGTCGAGTATTCAACCTGGATTACGAGCATAGTGACTGAAAACTGGAGTATGCTGCAGACAGATCACAATCATTCTTGGAGACTCTCAAAGTTTAATTGGTTAACGTTAGCGATACTGTTCTTCATAGCAAGTGTGATTATATTTATTAAAGTGCTTGGATCTGGATTCAAAATATAAAGTCTTAAGTAAACCAGAGACATTTCTTCAAAATTCCGAACATCCTCCAAACTTGAGTGTAAAAGTAGAATTCAAATTTTATTCAAATCAGAACGCTTGACTAGACTTGTTTTTCGACCTTGACAAAACCCGCGGTATTTTCCCTCACAAATTCCCCAAGCAACCAAAAACTACAACCACCAAGATCGCACCTCGATGAACCCACCGTCCCGTAACACCCCCGTTCCGGCTGTGCAACTTCCGCCGGATTTTGGCCACCGGTTTTCCGCCACCTCCCGACTTTCTCTTTCTCCGCACGTGTGAGCTGATCCACTGGTCCGCGAATGCAACGTCGGTGAAAAAATCCGGCAAATCTCGTTCAACGTGGTCGACGTCGTCGTCGTTGCAATGACCTGGCTTGGTTGTTGAGCTGGCCCGCTGTCGTACGACTGCAACCTGTTTGCCTTCGCATACTAGCGGGCTGCCCGGCATGAACCGTGATGGGGGCAGCGGCGCTTGTAGGTGCAGTTGCAGTTGTTGTTGTTGGTGATGCTGTTTGGGAGAAGGGAAGGTTTCACGAGGTACATGTATCGATTGCTTGGTCGAGTGCAAAACATGGACTTTGGGGTTAGTGGGCAATTGGGTGTTTTGGTGTTTATTGCACAGACTAGAAAAAAGGTTATTGGAATTCTTAGCAATAAAGATACTTTTTTTTTATTTTGTACTGTAGTGTAGAATGACCATGCCTTGTCCTGTGTTGAACGAACAATTTGATATTTTGTTAGAAAATTAGTGCATTTACAATAGATCTCGTTCTAATATTTGATTATATCAAGAATGGATTAGCACAATTTTATTATGTCCAAATAAGTTATGTTTTATCCTCAGTTTATCAATATAAATCGATATAAAATCATTGAATAGTTATTCAAATATTCAAAATTTTGCATTTATACAGCAATTCCCCATGAAAACAGCATGATTTGAATCCTTCTTACTTCAAACTGACATAATGCAGTTCAAAATAGTTTTATGACTGACCCTTAAGGCTGTTCATGAAATATTGAATAAATAAGTTCAGTGTCCAAATTTTAAAAAATAAGCTTGAGATCAAATTTTAATTAGGAACGTTTAGTAAGTTTTTTTCTTAATTTTTATTACTCTTGGTAACACCTTTATTTACAAGCAATAACTGTTCCAAAATGGATTATGATGTAACACACAGCTGAAAGGAACTCCAAAACTCTGTTTTGTACCTCAAAAGAACTTATTGTATCTTGATTATTCACCAATAAAACCGAACTTGAAATTTGAAATTTGAATTAGGAACATTAAGTTTTATTTTTGCTTCAGCAATAAAGGGTTGCTAATTCAACTTATTATATGGATTTTGTTTTTGCATTTTTTTTAAATGTGTATGTTTCCAATTCAAACATTCTTTATGTTTTAATATAATTCTTATCATTTCTATATTGAATTTGTTTAAAGAAATCAGGGATCAAAACTATATGTTTTCCATAAGCTTCAAAATTTGAAGAATAACGAAAAAACTATTCATTATATATTTTTCAAAAATGTTTTAGTTGTGTTTTTACAATAGCTTTAAAATATTTTGTAAAATATTTGATAAAACGCAAAAAGTGTTTTTTTGTAAAAAAAATATTGAATCCAAATTTCGCGTCAATAAATTTTATCATGCCTCATTCATTTTTTTTATTTTTTTGTTGAGGAAATTAAACTTTGAGAATCTTGCAAAGAACAACTAAATTTGAATATTTTTAAAACATCAATGATATCAGGGAATTCAAACAATTTTTTTTTTAAATTCAAATAAATAATAAATCAAAATATATTCACTTTTTCAACTATTATCAAACACTACTTCCGGCCTGCCACTGCTTCAGAAAAATCAAATCTGGCCCGCAGGGCCAAAGGTTGGGCACCTCTGCTTTAAATTGATCCGGAATGTTTAATCCAAGATTGCGATCCAGATGGCGGTGAATAAACTTTTTGAAGGGAATTTGTAATTTAATCGCCACACAAATCTGGTTAAAATAAGGTTGCAGAACTCGAAATTTATTTTAAAAGTAAAAAAATACAACATACGAACAGTGACAAACGCATCATTCTGCGATTGTTGATTGTTGATCAGGCTTAATCGAGGATGTTTTGTACTGTAAACTAAGATATCAATGAGAAGTAGAAGTTTGGTTTTTGCATAATTCAATTACAGTATTTAAAAAAAGTATTTACACCCCTTGGGCACTATGCACATTTTGTGATGAAACATGTAAAAAAAATTAAGTTTGACAGAAACCTAGTACTACGTTTTGTTCAGAAACTCATGCCAAACATTTTGCTACAAAAAGCTCATGAAAAGATGATTTCTATAAAAAGTTATATAACAAATACTATTACGAAAATGAAAAAGGTGCAAAAAAAGTGTGTACACCTTTCGAAAAATTAACATAAATAATGTTATTTGTTGACAAATCACCATAAATCCAGTCTCTCAACTCCAAATAGACATCCTTGACTGATTTAAAAAAATAATTTGGATTGAATATAAAGTTTACCAACTACTTAATATAAAAGTTTATATAACTCTGGAAATTCTATATAAAACTTATCTAAACTTAATTTTGCAAACTTTTAATTCAACTAAATGTCAATATATTACCATAGAATTGCTAAATAAACATTTTGGAGTGGGTATAACACTGTTTTGGGGGTATTTGTATCGATAGAATAGAGTTTTCGTTGGAATTTCGTACCAACCCGGAATTACGTCGTCGGAAAATCCGCCAGCATCTGAACCGGTCCACAATTCACAAGTCAACCTATGTGGCATCAGAAAGAGCATAAAATTTCCGATCTTTTGATACCCATACATCTAGGTTTTCTTTAACTCCACGTTTTTAAATACCTAAGCAAAAACGTTGTTATGGTTTCGTTTGAGCAACCTGCCAAAAATGTATGGAATTTCGTAATTTTTGTTCTCGTGGATCAAACTTACTTTTTGCCCAGGTATTTAAAAACGTAGGTTTTAAAGAAAACCTAGATGTTTGAGTATCAAAAGATCGGAAATTTGATGCTCTTTCCGATGCCACATAGGTTGACTTGTGAATCGTGGACCGGTTCGGATGCCGGCGGATTTTCCTACGAAGTCATTCCGGGTTTGGACGAAATTCCAACGAAAAATCTATTCTATCGATACAAATACCCCCAAAACGGTGTTATACCCACTCCAAAATGTTTATTTAGCAATTCTATGGTAATATATTGACATTTAGTTGAATTAAAAGTTTGCAAATTTAGTTTAAATAAGTTTTATATAGAATTTCTAGAGTTATATAAACTTTTATACTAAGTAGTTAGTAAACTTTATATTCAATCCAAATTATTTTTTAATCAGTTAAGGATGCCTTTTTGGAGTTGGCAGACTGGATTTATGGTGATTTGTCAACAAATAACATTCTTTTTGTTAATTTTTCGAAATGTTTCATCACAAAATGTTCATAGTGCCCAAGGGGTGTAAATACTTTTTTTACATACTGTATGCACTAAATACAAACGGAATGGTATAGAATTTTAAAGAGCCTAGAAGAGTAGTTTTCAAGGTAATTTGAGAAGAAGTTATCAACCTAATTTGTAAAATTTGAAAAATAAGTTTACTTTATTTACGAAAACTTCAATAAAAAAGATCATTTTAATGTTCTAAGCTTGTCAAAAAACTGCATCTTCGGATTCTTCTGGAAATTTTCCGATAAGAACAGATTTAATAAATTTCCAAATTCTGTCTTGAAATTTATAGGCATTGTTTGTCAATATTTTTTTCGAGTAAATGTGACCATTTTTTCCTGCTTAGACATAAGTTTTGACTGCATTAGAAAAAATATTTTCAAGATTTTTTCAAGAATTCTTAGCAAAAATGCAATTTTTAATAAACATCAACTACGCAAAAGATATGGATATTATTAAAAGTTGAAAAAATATTTGATTGTGTTTTTATAATCAAGCAGTAAACCATTTGACGTAATCAATACAAGTTATATAGTTTTAATCTAAATTACCCAAAATATCAACATAAAAATGTCATGTCAAATATAAATTTAAAAAAAGCAGAAATAAAAATAATTTGAAATTTTATCATTTTCTCCCCTGTTTGAGGTACTGAGTATATTTTCAGAAAGCAAGCATGCATATAATTTAGTAAAAAGTAAGACTAGTACGAATATTTTAATAGTTTTTGTCATTGGCTCGAAAATCGAGGGGCAAAAAATATGATTTTGAAAAAAACTTCAAAATTTCAATAACAATTCAAGTGCAATCAGCTTAAATTTAAAATGCGTTCCCCTGCGTTTAGATTCATTTTTAGCATGTTTGGGTTTACTCTAAAATGAATTGAATTATTGTAATTTTTCTGACTACACTGACTACAACTGAGTACAAAACATCTGAACTATTGTAAAATGTATTTTAAAATTCTTTTTCACTGTTTTGTTTATACTATGGCTTGGTACTACAATTTTTTTTATTTTTATATTATATTTTTCTGTGCAACTCCTACCAAATCACCCCACCCGCGCCGACACGTGTAACTTCGCTTTATACTCACATCATTGCACCGCTTCTTGTGACCACCGACCGCCAATGGCCCACCGGCCACCGTAGATTGCTGGTGGCTGGTGCCGTTGGTGGGCGTGATTTTTGCACACAACGCATCGTCGGTCAGCTGGATCGATTTGGGCACGGCCGCCTGGCATCGTTCGCGGGACCACAGCTTGGCCTTCACGTCGGCCGCACCCGATGATGATGATGATCCCGGCAATGACGGGATGGAACATCTGGTGCCTTCCTCCATGCCATAGCCGGGCTTGACCAGGGGGATGACGTTGACGGAGTGCGGCGGTCCGAGCTTTGCCACCGAACTTAACCGCAGCAAGGCGATATCCCGCTGGGATGTTTCCGGGTCGTACTTGGGGTGTACGTGGAACGCTTTTACGCTGAACAGCGCTCCGCTGTCCCACGCGTTCGACGAGCCTAGACGAATCGTTAGATACGATACGGTGGTGTTCCTGCAGGAAAAAGGAAGGTTATTTTTAGTACGGTGGGGGTTTGATTCTTTTGGAATTTTCTATAGGTACTCACATGACGCACTGGGCCGCGGTCAGAATCCACACGGCGTCGATGACGGAACCAACGCAAAACGCCGTTCCCTTGTACTCGATGACGGCTTTGTACGGAATGATACGACCTCCACACGTACCTGTGCGGGCAAGCATAGCGTTAGAACTAGCACTGAACTGCTGAACTGCGTTATCTCTCAAGTCTCCTACCGTTTAACCCTACTATCAGTAGTGTCGCGACCACCAGGTGGGCACGAATCTCCATTCCGGACACCAAAACACTCCAAACGGATCGTAAAAATCCGCAACGCACACACCTCTCTAGCACCTCTGCAGGTACTGAACTAGAGAGGGTACCTCTAATGACTACATTGCACTTTGCCGCTCCGACAGCTTCAACTAGGCTGCATCTCGCTGCTCTCTGTCTTGCTCATTCTAAGCCTTAGCTGCACCGTTTTAGAGCGACCTTACCCCCGAGTGCACCGCCGCGACCGACTGCAACTCAGTCAGTCTAAGCAGAACCAGCTGATTGGGTGTTGTGTGGCCGTTGCCGGTGCACAAAGGCGTGACTTCCTTGGAGTTGCCATTTTTTGAGCCAAAACTGTGTGTGCCCCTAATCGGCTGTCAATCCACTTAGCAGACGTCGAGCGTTATCACGACAGGTGATGGCTGCTGGTTGGACAAATTTATTCAAATCCTCGACGCGACGATGCGATGTTTTGCAACTGAAGATCGGTTAGCTCGAGGAGGAACAGGTTTATGATCAATAGGTGCTGCAGTCGCGAGAGTAAGTCATCAACATCATGTTGGATGCATGTAGGATTAGAGATATGAGCAGTCAGTACTGGTGTGTAAGCGCATTTGACTGAATGTCGTTGAGCTGATAAGAAACCGGTTAAGTGACGGTTTTGGAGCAGCGTTGAAAACGAAATACAGAGTTGTTTCATTAATACAATTGCAATCGAACTATCAAATCCCAATTCACCATTTCGAACAACTAACTGCTAAACTTAGACATTTTAAGGATTCTTAATACTTACCAGGATTCCGTTTAGTAAGATTCGACTCAGCGAATCTTCTCTTAATATTTATGTTTCAACTGATATAGTATCCCGATTCTGGGCAAAAATGTAGATATCTAGAGTTTTTTTGTTGAAAAAGTTCTATAATCTATTGTCTTTCATATGTTTGTAGGGCCTATTAAAAAAAAAAATTTGATATTATTTAGGACTTCTAAAAAAAGCAATTCCAATCCAAAAATTGTATTTTTTAGGTACTTTTTTACTCGACCCTCCCCGATATCAATGAAACTGTGCAGACATGTTATCCTAAACTTCTATAAGCCATTTTGGTGTAGTCAGTTGCCATTGAAAATTACATTTGAGAAGGGCGTAAAATGTTTAAATATTTTTGTATTTCGTGATTTAAAATTGCTGTATCTCGAAGCCATTGCATCGTATCGTATCAAAACGTATAAGAGAAAAGTTTGTTGGAAATTTGATGGGCATTCTTAAAAAAAACACTTAAGGAAAAATACACGCCACTTCTATGCGATTTTCAGAAGTTATTTTTACTAAAAAGCTCTGCTCAATTTCCCATAAGTTTGCTGGAGAGACATCACCTCCAAATTCGAATCATAATCTTAAAAATCAAAAAATCTCATAAAAGTGGCGTGTATTTTTCTTTCAGTGTGTCAGCCCGTCAAATTTTGTACCAGTTTGTCTTTGACCACTTTTTAAATTGGCATAAACGGCTTCGAGATACAGCAATCTTTTGATTACGAATTACAAAATAATTTTAATAATTTACGCCCTTCTCTAAAAATCAAATTTGCATTTAGAAAATTATTAACACAAAATTTGATGTAGTGGACTGGTTGCAATTCATAGCAATTTAAAAAAAAATTGTTAAAAACGTTGATTTTTTCCCTGTAGAAGTCATGATCAAGCTTAACTATTTGACGAAGCTTGACGAAAAGATCAGCTGATTGTCTTCAAAATTTGCTGAAAAGACATATTTTCTAATATTTTCAAAAACTATCTTCGCTTTTAGATGAGATAGAGATATACTCTCTTTGGCAGTATTGTAGTACTAGCCATTTTAAACAACTTTGTCGAAGACACCAAATCTCTATCTATTAATCTAAACATTCTACAGCATTTTATATGAAAAGCAAAAGGTTGGCCCATCAAAAAAGTGTTTTTATTGCGTATCTCTTTTGTATTATTTTTGGCAATTTTAGTGTCTTGGGGACATATTTAGAGCATAAAAATAAGCGTCTTTTGAAATGTCAACGAAGTCGCTAGGTCATTTTGGTAAAAAGTTACAGCGTTTTTAAAGTTTTTAATAGGCCTTTTTCAAATGTTTGTATCTTTTCGAGTGGGACACAAAAAAATACGTTCCGCAGTGCATCAGAAAGCTTAAAACTTCTTCTTTAATATGAATATAACATCTCAAAAGGGTTTTTCTCAAACCCAAGTTACAGCGATATAAAAATGGTAATTTTATGAGATTTTTTACCATGCTCAATGAGAAAATTTACATGAATGTCGCATAAATCAGTATTAAAACTGCACTTAATGAGCTCAAATGCAGGTTAGTTTGGTTTGTGGACAAACGTGGTCGAACCTGATTTTTATGGCAACTAGGGTGGTTCATATTCGTTAACTCTTATAAGATATGATTTTTTTTAATTCGCATAAAATAAAAATACAAATTATAATGGTTGCTGAGACTTCTGATAGAACAGCAAATTGGAGTTTTTTTTTTATACAAATGTGTGGATTTTTAATGTGACGATAGACAATGACTTCTATTGGTAAAAAGTCACAATTTTTAAACAAAAAAAGGCAAAACAAAAAAAAATCAAAATTGTAATGGAAATAGAAAACAAACTGAAAACAATTTGAAATGCATTTTCCTGCGTTCAAAATCATATTTTTTTTATTGAAAAAAGCTTTTCAAAACACATTTTTTATACAAATGTTAGTACCATGACTTGTAATTTCAACTTATTTTTTTTATTTTTTTGCCGCCTCGACTTTAGCCAGAATCGAAGGACATAAACTTCAAAAAATAATTGCAACGGCCTTATTTTTTTTCTTAAAATGTATATTGACCAATTTGTGTCATAAATCAAAAGATACATTTTTTTTATCATCGAAAACTTTATGAAAATGAATATTGCGCGTAATTGAATATTTTTTGTAAAAAGCAAAAAAAAACAAAAAAACAAATATGACGTAACCATCAGAAGTCCTAAGCAATATCTAAAACTTTGCCGAAGACATCAAATTGATCAGAAAATCCGTTCTCAAAATATGAAATAGAAAAGGTACACATAAAGTTTCATCCAAAACTAAAAATTCCAAAATTGAAGTTTCGAAAAAAAAATCTGCTTTGGAGAATCGCTCACCTTGCCTTTACTTAATATTCGATTGTAAAAGGGAAACGTCCTTCCTGAGTGCAACAATAATTTTCCACTCCAGAGCTCAAAGGCTTTCACCAAGTTACTGACCCTTGTTGCTGGTGCCACCTCGGGAAGCCCCGGAGGCCAAAGTGTGGTGACCAACCTTGTCCTCCTCCCCATGGATGATGATTGTCAACGATGGTCGATTGACGAGTTCAAACTAATAAAGTCGAAGAAACGCACCCGTTCAAGAGCTTACCAGCCAAGTAAAAACAAACAGAACGCTCAAAGCTCAATAATGATTCGGTGCTAAGAAAGCATCGTTGTCCTTCTCCCGGAGGGGGTCGTTGTCAACCGATGAAATCGATGAAGTCTTGGCTAATGGTGGCTGTTATTTGGAGCGAGGGTGTTTAATGCTTCGAGCGTTTTGCGTTTTTGGGAAAAAGCGAGTCTTCAGGTCAGAAAAACGTTCGAATAGGGCTAACAAAGCTTTGCAAGATGGATTGAGCTCAACGGCAAATGAAACGCCTCATCATATCAATTATTTTCAAATTAAGCCAGCTCACCACTTCCAGCATTGACAAATCGGCTTACAGTTGCTCATGCAGCTTCCGGCAAAGAAGAAAAGTTCTTCTTTTGCTAGGAGTCGTATCCGTTCGATGTCCCAGAACGCATGGCTGGCGACGAACCCCCCCACACTACCTCTTTCATGGCATAAAGGACGAAGATTAATGGTCTGATTAACAGTTTCGGTCGTTTGTTGCTAATACAACCGATTCTTCCTTTCTGCGTCCCAACTTTTCCCCCCGTCACGCCAATCCGATTCGCCCCACCGAAGAAGCCGTCGTTCCTTACAGTTCCATTCGAGCGAATCGCGCCTTTCACCGCCATTCTGTAGCTGGCATTTTTGCGCTTTTCATCCTCTAATTGTCGTTGGCCAGCTTTTCTTCCTGGGAAAGATCTCGGGCTCCCGGAGACCGAGACGACGACTGGCAGTGCCAGAAAAAGCTCACGCGCAGACTTCCAGGCGTCAAAGTCATCGCAAACTGGGCTGATGATTGGATTCGCACAGGGAAGAAAACTGAGATCTTTTCGAGGCCAAGTCCTGCCTCCCAAGAATTAAAGTGGCCGATGGCCAATGACAGTGGATGATTTGCTGCTTATTTTCTTCTGTCTATTCTGTTTAGAGCGTCCAATTTCCCGGGGTTACAAATTTCCCGGGAAACGGGAAATTTTCAGCCAATTTCCCGGGAAATCCCGGGAATTCCCGGGAAATTTAAAATTTATTGAAAATTGTTATGATCTTGGTTATAATTAATATTATGCAACAAAATTGTATAGAACATAAACATTAATGGTATAAATAAGTGTGAAGATCAATTAACAGCTTGACTGCATGTAAAAAATCATTCAACTACAAGAAAATGTATTTTGGTATTTTTTGATGAGAAATTTTAAACTTGCCTCTGTGACCAGTTTATTGAAACGAGAAATAAAAACATGCAGAAATTATTATTTTCATGACAAATACTGGTTTCAGCTCTTGAACAAATGGTAAAGCTTTTTAGTGTTGGTTTTACTCCAAACAACCCAATGTTTTCAAATATTTGAAGCAAGCTTTGAATTTATTTTTGCATTTTTGAAAACAAACAATAGAAAGTAATTTTTCAATGATTTTTTTTTGTATTATTATGCAACATGATTTAAATTATACGATAAATTAACATCATTTCACAAAAAGTCTTCTATTTTTTCACATTTAACCCTCTAACACCTGTAGTTGCACCAGTGCTCCATAATTCTTTTACTTCAAATTGTAATTTCTTCAGTACTAGGTATTCAACCAATTGAATTAATTCTTTTTGCACAAATTCGATTTTCATCTCATTTGATCATGGTTAACAAAAACGTAAAAAAAATCTTAATTTTAATTTGGAGGTAAGGAGTTAATATTGTTTTGATGAAATAACATCAATCTGTTAAAAGCTTACCTAATTGTAATAATTTAATACTCATTAAGCAAGATCTATTTCCAGTTGCTTCAACAATTAATATTATCAGAAATAAGTCTGATATCATAATTTCTGATGATCTGATTAATTATATATAAACCAAACAATACATTTAATTGAACAAAATCATATTGAGTTTGTTCATTTATTATTTTTTCAGAACATTTTCAAAAAATAGTTCCAAAAATTTAAGAAAATGTATACTTCCGCTTGAATTTCGGGAATTCCCGGGAAATTTACAAATTTCCCGGGAAACGGGAAATATTTTTTTTCGGGAAATCCCGGGAATTCCCGGGAATTTTTTTCCCGGGACGGGAAATTGGACGCTCTAATTCTGTTTATTGGGTAATTTCTGCTTCAGTGACATCGGGGTTTCCAAAAATCGAAATATTTTATATTTCATCATGTCGTCGTAATCGTGCTATTCAATTGAATTTTCGATAAATATGTTTTTTTTTGTATAAAATCCTTCAATGAAAAAATCTTCTACAATTGATCGTAAACTGTTAAATATTAATTGGGCCCTTTTAGACCATTTTGGAAATTTCAAATTTTGGGACCACAGTGAAGAAAAGAAATAAAGATCTATTGATCATTAGGGCTAGTGATTTTTCGCGATTTCACGGAAGCCGCGTAATCCGTGAACATTTTAAAAGCAGTTTACAAATAAAAAAATATTCCATATCAGATCCATAACTATTTTTTAAAGATATGGTTCCTTAGAATTTAAAAGAACATAAATCAACACTTCTTTGAAAAAATACGCGAAAAATAACCTTTTTTCTAAAATTTATTCAATTAATCATTGATATAAAACAACTATCAACAAATTGCATTTAAATATTTTGAATATATGTAAATTATGCACCCAGAACTGGGCATCGGCATACGAGAGAATAAAGAGCACTAGAGGTGGGCAAAAAAAGAGCGAGCCGCTCAAAGAGCCGGTTCATTAAAAAGAGCGAACGAACCATGGCTCACAAAAAAAGAACCGCGGTTCTTTTTTAAACTCCGGTCTTCTGAAAGAACCGTTCCAAGATGGAATGATTTTTAAACCTGTTATAAATTTTTTTTTAATTTCGAACATATTGCATCATAAAATTTGTTTCTGGCATTGAAAATGCAATTCTAAATTGAAAAATAATTGCTTATAAACATTAATCCCAAAAAAGCATTGCTGCCTAACACCACTAAAAAGTTTAAAACTCATTTTCAGTTTCCTACTTTTCTTTGAAATTCCAAAAGTAAATGTTTTTCTAAACAAAATGAAAAAAAAACTTTCTTTATATAACTGATCGTACATTGAAGTATTATCCGAATACAAATTTGAGCATTCAAAATTGCATAGCTTGTAAATATTACCAAAAATCTACTAAATAGCTGAGAGATTATGGAAAATGCCTGATTAAACTTCAGCGTTTATAGACTTTATCGATTAACAGTGCACATCAACCATAGCTTTTGCACCCAGATTTCTGTTACAGACATTTTAGTATCTTTAAAACTACGGGATCTATCGATATGATTTTTTATTCATCCCCTAAATTACTGTCTCCAAAGTTATTTACAACAAAGTTTGTCTATTTTTACAATCAGATTCTTGCAGGATTGGGTCCGTAAGTTTGACAAATTTGGTATAAGAAGACAACAACTTCCTTGGTTGCCGTGCACCCTTAAATCAGAATTTAAAAAAGAGTTCACAATTTTCTCCAAATAAAATGTCAGCATAAGTTCAATTTAAGCAAAATTAAACGCAAATAATTTATATAAGTCCAATGTGAAATTACTTTAAAAATCACACCATTCCTAAAAATAACCTTTTTATAAAAATTTTGAAAAAGAGCGAAAGAGCCGTTCAAAAGAGCGGCTCTTTTTAATGAGCGAACGAAAATGAGCGGCTCCTAAAAAAGAGCGGTTTTGCACACCTCTAAAGAGCACGATTCGGTAGTAAAATGGTACTGTGTGCGGACGGAGAGGATAAATCCCGAAATTACCGAGAGTACTTTACTCATGGGTTCATCTTCAAATAGTTCATTTATAAAAAAAGTACCTATATCAAGACTCGAACCCAAGACCTTCAGCATATTGAACCGTGCCTTTGCCGTATGGACCACCATGGTTCGGTGACTAAGTGGCGGTCATTTGTCCATATAAGCCACTCAATAGGATGAACTGTTCCAATGAACGAATGAACACGCGAGAGGACTTTACTCTCGCAAAATATCACTTTCCTCACGTTTCTTTTCGTGAGGACTATCCCCTCGTTCTTTAACTTTGGGTGTGTGTTTTAATTAAATTAATTAGTAAAATAATACATATTGTTATCATATTTGTTAACCATTTTGTAAGTAAATTTTTCCCTGTACCTTCCCTTTACTAAGCAATCGAATCCAGAAGGGAAAAGATCACCAGTTGTGTTGGTCCGAGCCGGGATTTGAACCCCAATCTACCGCTTACGAGGCGGAAGCGTTACCACTGGGCTACGTGGCTCGGTCGTTAACCATTTTACAATGTATTATATTTTTTTCTTTAATTATATCAATAAATGTAAAAACTGCTTTTAATGAAGTTTTGCCTGAACTTTATTAAAATGCTACAATTCTCCTATTGCTGAAATTAAGGAAAGCAAAAAAAAATCTTTATTACACTTATTTTTATGATTCTAGTTTTGATGGATTAGAGGTTCAGGACGTTCGTTTTCAAGGTATTTAAGCAAATTTGTTTTATAAAAACTCAATAAAATTAAATAAGCTGAATCATAAATTCTTGACTTTTTTTATTAGGTCCTATAAACAAATGTTAACATTGAGAGGGATACACTTATTTCACACCTTATTTCATTACATTTATTTCACCGCCTTCATCTAAAAAAATGTCAATGTTGATTGGAGTAAGCGGAATACACTCAAGGTATGCATGTATTTGTAAGACCTTAAAAAAAAAAACAGAATTCAACTGACGGAAATTCTTCAAAAAATCAGGGGGCTTTTTTTTTCAAACAACTTCTATATTTTTGTCCCGCTCGTGTGGATCAATCGGACCGCGCACTGGACTCACAATCCAGAGGTCGCCGGTTCGAATCCCGCGGTGGGCGCTCTAAAATTCTTTGTGTAAATATGGGTATTCGGCGCCGTCGCTCCGTGCCATACTTTCATACACTTAGGAGCCCAGAGCGGCGAAGACCTTGTAGTTAAAAGGAAGACACTAGTGGTTGGTACTAGCAATGGTGGCCGACAGCTATAAAGTCAACTTCGTTTTTTTTTCTATATTTTAATGGCATTCGACTTGCAATAAACTGAAATCAATTTTAAATTATTAATTAATTATATTAAAATTCATTTATTGAAGTAAAACAGTACAGAATTTTTTTGCTTTTATGACAAACACTACTAAAAAAACCTAAGTCAACTTAAATAATCTTCTTTTGCTGTTCGGTTGATTGAAACGTGAAACATAATGGAATTTCGAATCAGATAATGAACAGGTTAAATTGGCCATAAAACAAATAGTATTGTTCATATCAATTGAGCTACTTATTTTTTACCTGAAAATGGTATAATTAAATACTAATGTCAATTTTATAATAAAATAAAACAATTCCAAATTTCAAACCAATTTTAATTATTATTATTTTTTTTTTATTTTGGCCAGATGCTAGTTTTAAATGTACAAACAACCCCTGAAAATTTCAGGCAGATTGGTGAGGTCGATGCGAGATGGGTATGCTTTGCTCGTGGACTCGCTCTTAACTTGCTGTAGGATGTTATGTAAACATCACCCGAAGTTTCAGCGCCCTCTAGTGGGGGCATTTTTGACATTTGATCGCCTATAGCTATTTTCAATAAAAATTATACGCGAAAATTCACAATATCCCGAATGGTACTAAAAAAATACAGCATAATTTTTGAAAGAGCTATCGAATGAGCTATTTATGAATAATTTAGTCTAGAACCGTAAAAATGAATACTTAAATTTTAATTAAATGTTTTTTTATCGTAGTGAAAAGTAATTAAGTAATTTATGTAATTAATCATTTTGGACCAGTAATATGAGTAATTAATTGGCAGACTGGCAAGTAATAAACGCTTCTGGAAACCCTTGACGGTACCTTCAATATCTACAACGACAGTGTACTAAGTTCTTTGTTCTAGAAATCTGTTAGAAATCCAGTTTTTTTTTCGGTAAAATTTAACACGTGGCCTTATATGTGACACATCAATGTTAAAGAAGTGTTTCCACCGATGAAATCGATCGTGAACCCACATTTGAAAACTAACAACGCCAAAATAAACTTCCATAACTTAAAAACCCAAAAAACAGTTTCCTTATCCAAGCCAAAGTTCCTTCATCGCGCCATTCATCTTGCTGCCCACGCTTTTCATTAACAGCTGCCGTCGTCTTCGAAGTTCCATTGTGGCAAAACACCACCCGGGAAAAACTAAACCAGGCATAAGTGCCGCAACAAAAAAAGCTTCACTCTAGCAGATATTCCATTTCAATCGATTTAGTCTAGCAGTTTGGTATTAATTTCTTGCGCTGGGAAAACTTTTTTTCTTCCACGGTGGTGTTCACAAGCCGTGAATGGAAGAGAAGGTGCCGATCTGCCAAAACTGTGACCAAAGTTTATCCAACAGTTTCCGTTGCTCCCACCACAAACGCCATCTCACTCTCGCTCTCGCTCCTCATTCATTTCCCGCTGATCAATTGTTCAATTTTTTTGCCACCCGGACTCGAGGGATGTTGGGTGTGTTGTGCAATTTGGGGAAAATTTCCCGCTGGTCCGGTTTTGCGCTCTCGGAACTTTGTCCATAAACGGATCAATGTGGTCGTGGAGGTAGCAAAAAAAGAGAAACTTTGCGAAATGATATCAATTGGTATGAGTTTGAGGATTTGCACGGACGTTCATTGAATATAATTGGAAAATTCACTCAATTGAGGCTATGGACTTAGGGTCATTAATCATTCTTTTCTGGGTGGAGATTTTTGCTAGGCTTCACATTTTTATTCTCATTGAAATTTTGTATCTGGTTTGGTTATGTAACGAAACCATGAGCAGAGACATTTCTTAGGTTGACCTTAAATTGATGGTGGAAGTCGAATGTTAAGAAATTGCATTTTAAAATATTTTTTATTTATTGAGTTTCTTTTTGTAATTTAAATCAGAAGTTACTTGGTATAGACTGTTGCTGTCATTTCATCTAAAAAATAACTTTTTATTTCAAAATGTCAGGACTAACTTTTGAATTGAATAGCAAAAATGTATATTATTGTACAATATTATACATTATAATCCCAAAGATATATTCCAACTTTTGCACCGATGCCAAAATTTCCATTCTGTCAAGTAACATTGATGTTGACTTCTACTATTTTTTGCATCCTAGAAACACTTGCAGACTGAAGCTCGACTGCAGTTGCGAATTCAGCAAAAGCAGCAGCATATGTGAGGTTTATGATGGCAAACGGATTTTTTACGGTTATTACATTTGGCTCCCGGTGTCGCTTTCAATTTTAACTGTAACGGAAGTTGGAACGAAAACAATTTTGGGAAAATTGCTTCGGGCTTGGGGGATTGGTTTTGGGAGGTAAATGTTTTCACATGTTTTTTTTTTTTTTTTTTTTTTGCTGGCACTTAAAAGCTTTCCTTTAATCGTTTTTCATGCGTTTTAAGGCTTAATTTAGCTCAACTTCCGTTTGACGAACTTTTTGCGAAAAACGAACCGGATGGAAACTAAGCCCAGCCCATGGCCAAGCTTTGTTACGGGCTCCGATAAGCTTCCCGTATAACGATGATGATGGCTTGAATTTTTTATGAACCGATTATGCCGTAAAGCTACGCATGAGTACCTCCATTGCCAAATTGAAACGACATGAAAAGTTTGAAGCCCCTTATCGAAGTCATCGGGGGGAACTCCGGGTAAGTGAAAATTGCCTTTCGAAAAAGTCCTTGGCCCTGCCTTACATTTTGAAGCTTTTTCACGATTTTTTCTTCTCCAAACGAGCTCTCAATGGTGGAAGTTTTCCTTTTTCAGTGCTGTGAAAAAGAATGTGCGAATTTTATGTACGTGGCCCGCCGACACGCGCTCAACTTTAACGTCTGTGTTTTCGTCACGTGGTTGAGTGGCAAATCTGTGGAGGGGGAGTTATGCGATTGTTCGCACTTCAAGTTGGGTAACGAGGTTAACCCTCTAAAGCCAGGAAATATTTCGATTGAATCAATCTTGAACTTTGACAGAGGTACTGATAAGCGATGTCAGAGTTGCAGTGCATTGTACTAGAATTATATGCAAATTCAGGGTAAAACTTAACACAAAATAAATGTTAAAACTCAGTTTAGTAATTTTCACCCTTTTAAAAAACTACTATTTTCTGTAGAATTAGATACTGTGGAGAATTTCCCTTACCCTTAGTGGAGCATCATCAATCACCTTTTTCCAATAACCACCTTTGAGGTTATTTTGCCTTTGAGCAGTTCTCTACGAAATCGGTCTTTTTTCTTCAATTTTAATTTTTGTATTTTTTAATCCGACTGAATTTTTTTGGTGCCTTCGGTATGCCCAAAGCAGCCATTTTGCATCATTAGTTTGTCCATATAATTTTCCATACAAATTTGGCAGCTGTCCATACAAAAATGATTTATGAAACTTCAAAAATCTGTATCTTTTGAAGGAATTCTTTGATCGATTTGGTGTCTTTGGCAAAGTTGTAGGTCTACACTGAAAAAAATGATACACGGTAAAAAAAAATGGTGATTTTTAATTACACTTTTTGTCACTAAAGCTTGTTTTGCAAAAAAACACTATTTTTATTTTTTTATTTTTTGATATGTTTTAGAGGACATCAAATGCCAACTTTTCAGAAATTTCCAGGTTGTGCAAAAAATCTTTGACCGAGTTATGATTTTTTGAATCAATACTGATTTTTTCAAAAAATCGAAATATTGGTCGTAAAAATTTTTCAACTTCATTTTTCGATGTAAAATCAAATTTGCGATCAAAAAGTACTGTAGTGAAATATTGATAAAGTGCACCGTTTTCAAGTTAAATCCATTTTTAGGTGACTTTTTTGAAAAAAATCGCAGTTTTTCATTTTGTTTAATCAGTGCACATGTTTGCCCACTTTTGAAAAAATATTTTTGAAAAGCTGAGAAAATTCTCTATATTTTGCTTATTTGAACTTTGTTGATACGACCCTTAGTTACCAAGATATTTCCATGCAAGTGTTTAAAAACAGGAAAATTGATGTTTTCTAAGTCTCACCCAAACAAACCCACCATTTTCTAATGTCGATATCTCAGCAACGAATTGTTCGATTTACAATGTTTAAATATGAAACATTCGTGAAATTTTCCGATCTTTTCGAAAACAATATTTTCAAAATTTTCAAATCAAGACTAACATTTCAAAACGGCAAAACATTCAATATTACGCCCTTTTAAAATGTTTGTCTTGGTCTAAAATTTTTGAAAATATTGCTTTCGAAAAGATTGGAAATTTTCACGAATGTTTCATATTTTAACATTGAAAATCGGACCATTAGTTGCTGAGATATCGACATTAGAAAATGGTGGGTTGTTTGGGTGAGACTTAGAAAACATCAATTTTCCTGTTTTTAAACACTTGCATGGAAATATCTCGGTAACTAAGGGTCGTATCAACAAAGTTCAAATAAGCAAAATATAGAGAATTTTCTCAGCTTTTCAAAAATATTTTTTCAAAAGTGGGCAAACATGTGCACTGATTAAACAAAATGAAAAACTGCGATTTTTTCAAAAAAGTCACCTAAAAATGGATTTAACTTGAAAACGGTGCACTTTATCAAAATTTCACTAAAGTACTTTTTGATCGCAAATTTGATTTTACATCGAAAAATGAAGTTGAAAAATATTCACGACCAATATTTCGATTTTTTTAAAAAATCAGTATTGATTCAAAAAATCATAACTCGGTCAAAAATGTTTTGCACAACCTGGAAATTTCTGAAAAGTTGGCATTTGATGTCCTCTAAAACATATCAAAAAATAAAAATAGTGTTTTTTTGCAAAACAAGTTTTAGTGACAAAAAGTGTAATTAAAAATCACCAATTTTTTTACCGTGTATCATTTTTTTCAGTGTAGACCTACAACTTTGCCAAAGACACCAAATCGATCAAAGAATTACTTCAAAAGATACAGATTTTTGAATTTTCATAAAACATTTTTGTATGGACAGCTGCCAAATTTGTATGGAAAATTATATGGACAAACTAATGATGCAAAATGGCTGCTTTGGGCATACCGAAGGCACCAAAAAAATTCAGTCGGATTGAAAAATACAAAAAAAAATCGAATGACTGAAATCTGAGAGAATTGCTCCAATGACATTTTTTTTTATTTTAGCGGTCAGACAAAAATACTAAATAAAATTCGCATTAGTCCAACAGCAATCTTTCTTTTCTTATTGTGGGATCAATAGTGACAATAAAATATGTTTTTATTTGAATTTATTTAATTTGAATTATTTTTTTACTTCAATTAGGTATTCGTAGTATTTATTTCATATTAAATGTCACAGCAAGTCTATTTAAATGTTTGTGTTTCTTTCAAATCCGTAATAATTTTTCAATAGGGCGAAACCTTGGATGTAAACTAGAAGCCTATCATCAAGTCCTGAAACGGTTAAAGGTTAACCACCAAGTATGAGCCGTGATAACCCTCCGATTTTCACGCTCTTGACGCGACACATCTAGAGAGCCTATATGGAGAGGCGAAATGTCACTCTCAGGGTTCCAATCGAACTGTCAAATCGGGGCTCCAATCGAGCAACAAGATCATGCAAGAACAAGGTTGGAATCAATTTAAAATTATTTTGGCAAAAAAATGAGACTTATAACAATCACAAGTATTGTAAAACTGTCGTTGATAATAATCTGGTAGTTTTTGTTATGTTTGTGCTTGTTCGGTACAAAAAAAGTGCCAGCACCAAAAAAAAAACTACAAGTTTTTCAACCTTATATTTAAATGACTTTGGGTGTTTGAAATTTGTCCCAGAACATTTCATTTCCCTATGTAGGTCCCTAGACACATCCACTGCTTAGCTCATATTTTCCCCGAAATTCCTTCTTCGCACTACACACACGCTTACTCCCAGCACACGTACGATAATACTTCTTTCAATACCCTGAGTTGAAACCACCAGGCACGGCAAGATGAATGATGTATCACGTAATTGAAAAAAATGGTTACGCCGACTGGCTGTAATAAAATGAAATCTTGTTCGTGAGTGTGTGTGTGTAAACAGGGGGCTCCCAAAATAGGAACAAGACTATTGAGACGCCACAGGGGGTGGGAAGTCTTACGTCGATTCCGGGAATTCACGCCGCCAACATCAAAACAAGTTCAAAACTGATGAGATGGTTTGATCAAAAACTTTGCGGCTCCAACCGGGCAGGACTTTGTCTGTCAAGTTGTCGGTTTACTGTTGAGCGATTGTGGATTCCGTAGGTTGGTTTTGTGGAGGGTTGGCCATAACTGGAATACATTATTAAGTTGGTGTAATATATGGCATTGCTTACCATATTTGGCACTGTGAATATTTGAACATAGCTCAATACCATCAATATTAGTCTGCAGAAAGATGAGGTTATCTAAGTGTTATAATTCTTCTCTTTTATACAATATACTTTTTTTGCAATACTATACAATTTAGAAAGATCACGGGTCCCCCACAGACCGTTATTATGAAAAAAAAAATTTCCACCCAAACCAATGATTGGACATGGTTCCTGGGACCATTCTGCACCTCTGGGCCGAGTTTCAAAATATTTGCCGGCAGAAATTTCGAATACGGTCAGTTTTAGTGTTTCGAGTAAAAATTAAGGAGAAACCACATGTAAAAAGCGTAGGAAAAGATCAAAGTTTCAATGTTTTAACTCCGAAGCATTACTGGTCATGGTTTTAAATTGTACTAAAATGTAGCAGAATGATATAAAAACGATTTACAGCACTGACTTAGCCGGATTTAGCCTAAGTCAAGTGACTTAAGTATATTATTTACAAGTTTATACCTTAATCTTTTAAAAAACTCCTACATCAAGGAATTTTCAGTCAAAGAAAACTATACTGCACAAAAATAACTTAAAATGGAGTGAGATTGAGCCAAGGGGTGACATTGTACCAAATTTTACGATTTTATAATAGCCAGATAGCTTAACAACAAGCTCGATAAGCTTGAATTGCAAAGTATAATCGTTGCAAATATTGTTCTTAAATTATGTTGTCCTCTGCCATAAAAAGTTCAATAAGCACGAAAAACTAAAAAAAATAGATAAAGCTTTAGTTTCATGAGCCTTACCGCTTAACCCCAACAAGAGTTTTAGGACATGTCACAATGAAAACTTACATCGCCTGTACGTATTTGACTATACTGGGTTCGGTGGTGGAGTGTTAAACGTGGTTGTCTCTCACCCCTGGTATTGTTTGTAGAGCGAACAATTTGAGTTGATTTGATATTTAACTGTACTATTTCCATGTTTTCATAAGATATGCCAAGCTTGTTTTAAGGTTGGCTGTGTTTTTCCATTGGGCAGAAGTAGGTTTTGTTTTGGATGAATGCATTATTAGTAGGGATAGTGAAATTTCACGATTTCGCGGGCAGCGTGAAATCCGCGAAATTTGGCTTTTTCCGCGAAATCCCGTGAAATTTTATGTTTGTGTGAAAATGTAACGATTTTTCTCAAAATAATTTATCAAACTCAAAAAGGAATAAAAATGTAGAGTGCTGTAGAGTTAAGCGAGTGAATACCCTGGTTTAATTACTAATATAGGGGTAGTGATTTTTGACGATTTCGTGGACGGCTTGAAATTCGTGAAATTTATCAATTTTCTCGAATCATTTTTTAAAATAACAACTTAATAAATATTGTGTGTGTGTGTGTGTGCAACCAACCAAACGGGACCACGCGGTCGCTTCTTACAAATTGAGTTGTTTCCATGTATTTTAGATTTTAAATCCTATACATGCAAATAACTCGCATAGGCATTTGGCAGGTGTTAGCTCTGCCGAGCTTCGGTGACCCATTTCTACGCAGGCTAGCCGTGCGCGAGGTACTTCAGCTTGAATCGACAAGCCCCGCCCTAAAGAACGTTTGCATCAATCGGATTCAAACGTTATTTAGCACTTCCGAGTCCTTGTCAAATGGACAAAGACCCAGCACGTATATAGTTTGTAGTATTGGTATTCCTAATTCTACCAATCCAAAGGACGGGGGATCGAACCCCGGTTCAAGCGACTTTGATGTTTCGTTCATGTTTAGAGTTTCAAAAATTCATATTTCCTGAACTTTCTCGTTTGGAGCAGATGGGAATCGAACCCAGGATCATTCGCTTACAAAGCGAACACCGTAACCAGTCAGTCACGGCTGCTCCATATTTCCAATTGGAAGTTTCTCACCCGAAAAGCAGCATCATCCGTCAAACCGGCAGCGATTACATTCCAATTTCGTCACGAATCCGGCGACTTCTCGAGCCGCCTGCATTTTGAGCCGCTCAGAAATCGAGCCGCCAATCTCAGCAAACGTTGCCTACTCCCGCCCCCTTCACTCACTACTCAACTCCTTCAACATTTTCCTCAGCAATTTTCACAACTTTACAACAATAAAAACTTGGAAAATCCACCCATTTTTTCCCTTGAAGGCCACCTCCTGTATCGGCAGAAATTACTGACCAAAATTTAACAAATGGCTTCAAAAAACTCCGTTCGGTGACCGAGATTTCTCATCAAAGTGTCACTTCTTCACAACACCCAAATCACATGAAAACCTGCAAAAATCCGTCTGAATTCTTGTACCACTCAAAACCACTACACTACCGAAAGAACTTCTTACGGAATGTCCGCCGGAAAGTCTAAAAATCACGAACCGTAAAACGTCACGATGAATAATTCGAAACGAGGAGAAACCAAAAAAAAAACGCGGAGCGCAAATTCATAACAACTTAATAAATATTTCATCCAAAAAGACTTTTTAGTGAAATTTTATTAGTTTTAAATTAAAAAGCTTGAATAAATATGTATATCAAGTTGATATATTATCCTTGGCAAGATATTTTAACATTCTGCGGTTCTAGAGAGCATGAGTCTGGCTACTGCGCAAAGTGCGGCGGTCTATTCCGAACTATAGGTTGGCTGCGACTATAAAGCGCACTTTGATTAGCGCAACGCATTTCACGACCACGTGTCATTTCAGGATACCAAAAACCAGCATGGCTTTCCGAGCATGCTCTGCTTATTTCAGATTTTTTGCAACCACGTGACTTATTCAGATATGAAATGAAGCATGTTGATCGAGGATGCCAACAATTGAGCCTACTAAGGGACCTCTGCGATTTCCGCAAAGGCGGGATACGATCGCAGCGGAATGATAATTAATCCTGATACCCGCAATAAACCATTTGAAGATATGTTCAGATTTTTTTTTTAGAGTTAACTTAATTTAGTAATATTTTCATTTGCCGTAATAAAAATTTTACTGCTATTTTATTTGAAATGCATAGTTTTGAATGAAATTAAAAACAAAATCAAGCTTTGTTTTATTCATAATGAAATGAAGAGTATTGTTTATCTTTGGAATCACAAGATTGTTAAATCTTGCTTCGATATGAAATTCATTAAAATGTAAAATGATATAACAGAAGCAAATAAGCGAAAACAACTTAGCTTTATAAGTCGAATATTAAAAGAGCAGTTCAGTAAATGAGAATACGCATGCCCTACATTTTGTTTCAAAATATATATAGAGCTCATCCTTAAACCAGGAGGATTTTTTTTTAATTTGATTAATTTTTGTTAAGTCTCATTCAAATTTAGTGAACATTTTTTTCGTTTATTGAAGGATAAAATATAATGAAGCGTATAAAATAGTTTCTGTGATTTAAACATAGGATTTTCTGAGTTATTTTAACATTTTTCAAGTTCCGCGAAATTTGCGTGAAATTTGGTGTTTTGAAATTGAGGTCCCCGTGAAATTTGTCATTTTTGAGCGTGAAAAATCACTAAGCCTAATTATTAGTGAACGTTCTTGATGATCAATTATATGTTCTATTGAATTCTAACTATGAGTTACTTTTATCAATTATTAAATGTCATATTTCATTAACTGCAATGTTGGAAAATAATTAGTTGGTTTGAAATATTAATCTTGTAGGAAGTTGTGTCATTAAACTTTTGCTAATTATAATCATTACACAGGGCAACAAAAATATATGAGCTAAATGATAGCTGAAGTACTCTCCGGATTTCATTCGTAAGGTTGAAATTTGTAAACGGTTTAAAAAAAAAAACAATTTTATTCTAATTGCAATGTCACTAATTTGCCACGTAAAAAAATGGTTGCCCTAATATTTTGATTGTTTTATTTGATTTCCACAGGAATTGATTCAAGACTGTAAAAAGTGAGCATCATTTTCAAATTTGGTGGATTCCAGGAGATTTTAAATTTATTTTAATTTGTTTAATTTTAAATCAACAGGCTATATTTAAACAGAAAAAGCAGATTTGCGTAGCAATATCATCATATTGCTTTGTGGGAACATAAATAGACCAAATTAATCCGTCTACAAATAAATAAATTATCAAAGCAATCTTTATGTGTTTGTTGGTACAATGTCACCCCATGGCTCAATGTCACCCCATTTTAAGTTATTTTTGTGCGGTATAGTTTTCTTTGACTGAAAATTCCTTTATGTAGGAGTTTTTTAAAGATTAAGGTATAAACTTGTAAATAATATACTTAAGTCACTTGACTTAGGCTAAATCCGGCTAAGTCAGTGCTGTAAATCATTTTTATATCATTCTGCTACATGTTAGTACAATTTAAAAACATGACCAGTAAGGCTTCGGAGTTAAAACATTGAAACTTTGATCTTTTCCTACGCATTTTACATGTGGTTTCTCCTTAATTTCTACTCGAAACACTAAAACTGACCGTATTCGAAATTTCTGCCGGCAAATATTTTGAAACTCGGCCCAGAGGTGCAGAATGGTCCCAGGAACCATGTCCAATCATTGGTTCGGGTGGAATTTTTTTTTTCATAATAACGGTCTGTGGGGGACCCGTGAAAGAGGTTGAAGAGACTTTTTAATTGAGAGAAAGATAAATAAATAAATATTAAAAATTATGACAATTTGTGATAATCAAAGTAGTTTGTGACAGTTTTAAAATTTGTTAGTCATCAATATGATAACTGCAAAGTTTGTAATGTTTGTAAGCTTCCTTGTAACATCACTCACACCTCAAAGTAAAGCAATTTTTTGTACTCTGCTTCTCTCGATAACAATTTCTGAAAGTTTCCAGTGCCTACGATGACAATGCCCCCTATGACTCCGGCCAAGGCCGGATCGCCGGCGGTATCAACGCTTCCATAACCGAGCATCCTTATCTGGTGGCGCTGGAGTCCAACTCCCGGCTCGTTTGTGGAGGATCGATCATCTCCCAAAATTTAATCTTGACCGCCGCCCACTGTTTGATGTAAAGTATTTCGATTTAGTTCTACGAACTTGAACTTATTGCTTCTCATTGTTTTAGTAACAGAAACCCAAGTCATGTCGCTGTCCGGTATGGATCTACCGATCGGGAGAGGGGTGGAACCGTTGTTCCGGCAAAGCAGTTCTTCGTACACAGCGATTTCGACACCCAAACAACTCAACACGACATCGCATTGATCGAGCTTGAAGAACCAATAATCTTCAGCAGGTCGGCAAGGCCAGTTCAGATCATCAAACAGCACGTTGACCTTCTGGCCGGCACCAAGTGTATCGTCAGTGGGTGGGGCATGCTGAACACGTACGGTCCCATGGCAGACCGGTTGCAGTCCGTACGGGTGCCGTTGTGGAACATGGCAGCCTGCGGGAAGGCCTATCCAGCCGTTTACCTCGGCGAGGGCAAACTTTGCGCCGGGTCGGCTGGAAAAGACTCCTGTCAAGCCGACTCCGGAGGACCGCTGGTTTGCCACGGTAAACTAGTTGGACTAGTGTCCTTCGGTCAGGATTGCGGCGACCCAAGACACCCCGGAGTGTACACCAGCGTGCTACATTACCTCGATTGGGTCGAAATGGCCAAGTCCCCGGAGCGAAGACAGCGGGAACGCTTCCGCTGGATCGGTTCAGCAAACCACAACTACAACTCAGGGAAAAATGACGCGTCAAAAATCGATCCCAAGTTGGTCCTAAGCCTTGTCATGCTGTTTGCCTTCAAATTACAACAACGCTTCGTTTAGACGGCCGTCGCAAAGCCTCTAATTTCACCGCAATAATCATCACCGTCGACCGTCATTGGCTGGAATTAATTTTTACAACCCAACCCGAGGCAATCATCGTTCTTCCACTCGATTGACTCTGATGATGCGCCATTATCGTGGTGTCGGAGAAACACCCCCGCGCGACCCCCCTTGAGGGTGAGTCAACTGCCCAACTATGGCACCCCACACAGAATTCCAAGAACTTTGTCTAATTAGCGCCAATTCACCCCGTTATTAGTTTGGTTTTCGTTCGGGGGGACAATTCCGTTTCGGAATCGGACTGCCCTCGAACCTGCCTCAGTCAATAGAGCCGCAAACGACCGAAGCACAAGTTGGTGGTGGTATTATCGTTTGGTTTTCATTTCTGGGCTCGCAATTAAGTTCTTGGACCTATTGGAATAACTTTGGAGAAGGGTTGACGAGACTGTAAGGATGGGGTAAAAGAAACTGTGGAGTGTCTTTGAACGCATCCTTAGGGGGGGAAGCAGGCACCCACTTGTTGTGCAGGCTGAACGTGACCCGGGCACCAGTGTCGTTGAGTCAACAGTGTTTTCTGTGCCTGTTTGTACTTTTGAAACGGCTACGTGCCCAGAGTATATGGCAGGGATGGAAAAAGCTTTCGGAGAATTCGATGTCAGAGAAGTAGAAGTCGGGAGTGTTTGGAAAGCTGAAGTCAGAGTCGATGTTCGATGAGTCATTGACAGAAAATCTTCCTCACTGTAAATTTTTTAACGATTAAGATACAGTGTAAAGATGAAAAAAAAAAATCAAATGGAAACCAAAACATTTTCGCGATATGGTTTTTCGTAATTTTTTCATAGATTTTTTTACGATTTTTCTGAAAAAATAAGATTTTTTAAACACTTTCAAATTCAAATCTTACCACATAATTAAAAATGATGAAACGGAAAAAATCGATCTTTTTAAAAAAATAAATCAAAGTCAAATGTTATTCCTAAGTATATTTTTTTTAAAGAATCAGAGGACTGCAAATTGCAATATTTGAAATAATAAGTAAGGTAAATCTTTCCCAGTTCCAACACCCTTGAAGAGTATCGGGGCCGGCATTTACTAAGCGGATTCAGTGACAGTTTATTAATCAACTTAATGTTAACAAGATAAGGATAATGTTAACATTCCATAGGTCGCCTCCCTAAGGTGTCGTGATACGGTCCAGTTTGTGACGATACACTACCTACCCTTTACTAACCAATCGAATCCAGAAGAGAAACGATCACCAGTTGTGTTGGTCCGAGCCGGGATTTGAACCCCGATCTACCGCTTACTAGGTGGGAGCGTTACCACTAGGCTACGTGGCTCGGTCATATAATGGTTTTCCAAAAATATCATCAAAATTAAAATCAAAAACAACACGTTAACCTTATCATAAATTAGTGTGAAATTTATAATCAATTTAAACTTCATTTTATTTTCGTTTTGGGCCATTACAAATATTTTTCAAAGTTTATATCGCCCCCATGTTCAAAATTGGTCTGAAAAATAAGGGGGCAAAAAAGTTATTTTTTCAAAAAACTTCAAAATTTTAATGAAAATAGAGGTCAAATCAATTGAAAACAATCTAAAATGCATTTTTCTGAATTGATAATCATATTTAGCATGTTTTTTCGGGATTGAAAATGTTTTGAATTGTTATGGAATTCCAATGCACAGCATCGCATTTTTTTTTTTTCGCAAAAATAACATTTTTGTCAATACTTACATGTTTTGTAAACTAATGATTGCAAAACAACTGATAAGGTGAAAATGCAAAACACTTTTTTCATTCGAATGTTGAAATCATGGCTCGTAAAACTCATTTTTTATGTAAAAACACAATCAAGCTTGGCATATCTTATGAAACATGAAAATAGTACAGTTTAATATCAAATCAAATCAAATTGTTCGCTCTACAACATTCCCAGCCAAACTGGGGTGAGAGGCAACCACGTTTAACACTCTACCACCGAACCCCGGTATAGTCAAGTATGTACAGGCGAAGTAAGTTTTCAATGTGAGTCATGTCGGGGTCAAACGGTAAGGCTTATGAAACTAAAGCTTTATCTATTTTTTTAGTGTTTCGTACTTAATGAACTTTTTATGGCAGAGAACAAAATAATCTAAGAACAATATTTGCAACGATTATACTTTGCAATTCAAGCTAATCGAGCTTGTTGTTAAGCTATCTGGCTATTATAAAATCGTAAAATTTGGTACAATGTCACCCCTTGGCTCAAAGTCACCCCATTTTAAGTTATTTTTGTCCAATCTAGTTTTCCTTGACTTGAAATTCCTTGATGTAGGAGTTTTTTTATTTATAATAAGGTATAAACTAGTAAATAATATACTTAAGTCACTTCACTTAGGCTTAATCCGGCTAAGTCAGAGCTGTAAATCATTCTGCTACATGTAAGTACAATTTAAAACCATGACCAGTAATGTTTTGGAGTTAAAACATTGAAACTTTGATCTTTTCCTACGCATTTTACACGTGATTTCTCCTTAATTTCTACTCGAAACACTAAAACTGACCGTATTCAAAATTTCTGCCGCCAAATATTTTGAAACTCGGCCCAGAGGTGCAGAATGGTCCCAGGAACCATGTCCAATCATTGGTTTGGGTGGAAATTTTTTCTTCATAATAACGGTCTGTGGGGGACCCGTGAAAAAGTATTTTAAAATAAATTTTATACCAGTGTTTTTATTTAGTTGTTTTGCAATCATTAGTTTTCAAAAAATTTAAGATTTGACAAAAACAAAAATTTAGCAAAAAAAAACTTGCTGCGGTACTGTACATCCGATCTTTTCGAAAAAAATAGTTTATTTTATTTTAAATTTTCAAAAGAGAGTAATGTTGAATGTTTGGCCCTTTTGAAATGTTAGTCTTGATTTAAAAAAAAAATAAATATTGTTTTCAAATAGATCGGAAAATTTCACGAGTGTTTCATATTTCAACATTGAAAATCAGACTGTTAGTTGCTGACATTAGAGAATGTTCTTTTATTACGTAACGCAGTTGAGGGGGATAGGGGGTTGGAGGCCGTGTTACGCTTTTTAAAAAAAAAATGTATGGAAATTTTGTTACGAAGGGAGAGGGAGAGAGTTTCTAAAAATCCGATTTTTTGCGTTACGTAATAAAAGAACGCTCCCTTAGAATATGGTGGGTTGTTTGGTTCACTGAAGTCCTTGTTGATTACAAATTTGATTTTATTTTTGCGACCAATATTTCGATTTTTTTTTCTAAATCAGTATTGATTCAAAAATTCAAAACTCGGTCAAAGATTTTTTGGCTATTCTGAAAATTTCTGAAAAGTTGGCATTTGATGTCCCTTAAAACATATCTGAATATAAATAAAATAAAAATAGTGTTTTTTGCTGATCAAGTTTTAGTGACAAAAAGTGAAATTAAAAAGCCCCAAAAAATTTTTACCGTGTATCATTTCTTTTCAGTGTTGTCCTTATCCATACCTACAACTTTGCCGAAGACACCAAATCGATCAAAATATTCCATCAAAAGGTGACGCGTGCTGTGTTAAGTATTTTAACATTAATAATTGATCAATTCGCGGAAAATGCAATTGCAGAGAGTGAAAGAACAAGCATTCCGGTTCAACGACCTATTGGATCAGATTGGAACGAGATACACGTCCTTTTGTATATTTGTTTCCAGATTGCAGATTTTTTCCTAAATTTCTGAAAATTTTAACAACTGTTTAAGCAATTACATCATTCTCATACATTGACGAATCATTTTGAAAACTAGTTTAATTGCATTTGTCTTGTAAATGAGCTAATAAAAATCGCTTAAATTTTTACACAAAATTGAGATAAATATTTATAATAAATTTGCGTTAAATGCTAATTTATTCAAAATTTTATATATATTTTTTATGAATTGTAACATGGTTCGTATAACACATCGTATAACAGCCCAGCAAATTGTTTTTAGATGATTAAAGATAACGGCTGTAAGTTACTTAATTTTTCAGAACAGTTTATTTATTCCAATTATAAAACTTTGAATTTACACAAAATACCGCAATATAAATTTAGAATTCTGAAAATTAGAAAAAAAATGAGACATTTTCAAATGATTTAAAATGACATGTACCAAATTTCTTAATTTACATGGACAAGGTGAAATTCTTAATATATGATCATCACCAACCAACTAACAAACGAAAAATACGAAAAAAGTTAAATCTATTGATTATTCTTGTTGGGTTGCTCTCATGGTTTGTTTTAGATTTGCTCTAGAACAGTTTCATCGAAAAATCTTTTTTTTTTTTAAATTAACCATATGGGACAAAAGGAACAATTGCCCGTGCAACCATGATTTTTTTCACAAAAAGTAATAGATGCTTTTGTGTACTTATTCAAAGCTGTTATTCAAATCATCGCATAAATTATTGGCAATAATTGATGTAATAAATTAGCATTTGATGAATAATTGCAAGAGGCGTTTCTGTTACATTAATAACGCTCGGCATTTATCTTTACTGAGAACAACGGCAAAATTTTAAATTTACCTCAGTATAAAAGAAGAAAAAACAAAACGTTGATCCTATCACAGTGTCAAATCCCAAGAAAAAAGACCTTTAGTTGTTCATCCCTGCAGGCTGCTCGCGGTCACTTGCCCTCCCACAAACATTAATAATCCTTTTGGAAAGCCCTCCTCAACTCCATCACCACCACCAGCAGCACCACCAACCAGCCAAATCAATTGTTGTCGCTCACTATCGGATGCTGCCTACACCGATGTCAGTTCAATTGATACCCGAAGCAAAAGAAGCTCCTTCGTCCAAATCGACGACGACTTCGCGCGCGACTCCTCCGCAGTCTTCGGAACTACCACACGATTGATGATGAACACTTCGCGCTGACGATTATCGGTAATGATGATGTTTTGTGCTGCTACTGTTGCTGGTCGGTAGAACATTCAAGCTCGCTTTTTACAATGTTTGGCGGGCGTCGCGACGCCGGGCGTCCCCTCTCCTCTCACACTTAGTACAAACATCAAACGGTAGTCGATTCACCACTGGAGGAGCAAGAGGAGGAGTACGATCCTCCGCGCTCAGTCACTCCGACTAGTTAGTTGCCATTCCGGACGACGACGCTGGCCGTCGACGGTTTCAAATGGTCAGTTGCACACAGGACTTGGCGCCGCGTTCACTCACTCACTCACTCGGGGAGTCGGGGAGAATTTGAGCGTGAAAAACTCGTTCGCGGCAATTTTAATCGCGCGGAATTTCCAACCGTTGACGGTTTTTTCTACCCCCCGTAAAATGTGACTGCCCATTTTTGGCGCAAAAATTATCGTGCGTTGAACCGAGAAGGGGGATAAAAGTTCATTTATCACATTTTTTGCTGTGTTTTGAAAAACATAGCTTTTGAGTGATGCCACAACCAAAATACAAAAAAAAAAATCGGAAGTGAGCGCATCCGAGAGGAAGTTCAATTAATCGCCAGCCAAGTGTGAGTGATTGATTATGCTCTCATGTGTGAAATGGCAAAGTGTTAAAGTTGGTGTTGTGGCTCTGTGTGTTCAGGATAAATATTTGTGGCCGAAAATAATCGCCTCGAAGAATCGCTGAGGGAGTGTTGTTGTGGCGGTTGATGTGGTTGTTGTTTGCCGTCGCTAGAAGGATACATCAGTCAGGCAGGCAGCCAGGCAGACCCCGCCACCATCAGTGCACGAGAGATAGATGAAGTGTTGTTATGAAAAAGCGGGAAATTTCTCGGAAAACTCGTGCTCGGTGCGAAAACGTTTGAGGATGCGTGTGTGATGTGTGTTTAAGTGTTTTATGGGACTGCTAGATGGGGAGACAAGATGTGCTTAGGGTTGCTGGTTGTGAGTTTGGGTTGAACCGTTTAATATTTATAATTTGTATTATTTGATTGATTCAGTTTTAGAATGAGAGCATTAAACATGGCTTACAATAAAAAAATTATTTTATGATTTAAAAACTAAACTGTTATTTAAAAAAATCAGCAATGCTTTGAAATTCTTGAAACATAATTTGAGAAACAGGCCAACAATCAAAAAAAGCAAATTAAAAACTTATGTCAAGTTTTAACAGTTTTCGATTTGCGGTTTAATATTTAAAAATGTATTTAAAAAAATACGAAACAGCATGTAAAAATGGAAATATAATTCCAAAAAATTGGAACACCCACAAACTTGATAAATTAAATGTTATTGTTTTTAAATAAAAATAATAAGGAAACTTTTCTCATAATTATACAAGTTTTAAGCACTTGATGCAATGTAATATTGTTTTTGAAATCTGCACCACTTTGGTGCAGCAAAACAATGCCTCAAATAAGATTGTTTCTTTATTTGCGATGTTTTGATGTTGCAATCATAAAACACCTTATTATAATTGATAAATTTGCAGAAAAATGGTCTTGATTTTTTTTTAATCATGTTTTTTTCTTAAGGAACATTGATTTTAGAGTTTGTAGTCATTATAGTCATTTTCACAGAAATTCGTAGTTTGCTTCATCTCCAAGGATAAATTGTTCTCAATTTTATTTTAATTTAAGAAGCATTTTTTTTAAACTCTTTAACACTGGAACGCCCAACGCATGTCCAACTTACACGGACGCCCAAGCCTCCCAAAAAAGTTGGAACGGTAACTTCAACTCGCTGGTTCTCGGGCATTACTCAACCAATCGGGACGATTCTTGTTTCCAGTAATTTGTAAGAATGTCTAGATGATTCTAGAACTTTGCAGAACTTAATTTGATCAAATCTGTAATTTCTGCGACCGAAAACATCGTTCCACCTTTTTTAAAACGACTGCCTCCGCGGAATTTTTGGCGAATTTTTTTTTACACGCGAAAAAAAAAAGTTGGAACGATGTTTTTGATCGCAAAAATTACAGATTTGATCAAATTAAGTTCTGCAAAAGTCTAGAATCATCTAGACATTCTTACAAATCAGTGGAAACAAGAATCATCTTGATTGGTTGAGTTATGACAGAGAACCATTGAGTTGAAGTTACCGTTCCAACTTTTTTGGAGCCTTGGGCGTTGGAATGTTAACAAAACATTAAAATTTTAAAATGGGCGATACACTTTCAAGTGGAGTAATAAGAGAGACATTATGAAATAATTTTAATTTTCTTTGTTTTTTTTAAACACTCAAAGAATAAGCTGTTTTGAATTATTGAGATGACCGCGACATAAAAAAAATGCTTGCTATACACTCACTTTCAATAACACAGCAAACCTGTTATTTAATCTTTAAAAATAGTTTTTATAAACCTCTTTGAAACAAAATCGAATTTATTTCGGGACCTATTGTCCAACTAACGAAACATATTTTTTTTATTTAATAAAAAAAACTGAAATATTTTTATATTCAAAGATAAGTATGATTATTGAGGGGGGCTTGAGAAATGTTTAGATGCTTTTCGCCAATTTCGGATAGAAAATAACGTTACATCAAATAATAATTGAAAATAATATCAAAGTAAAATGGGCTGGGTATCACTGATAGGATTTCAATTTATTTTACATTAATTATTCAAAGGGTAAGAATTGTCTCAACATTCGTGTTTTTAAAACATGTACTAGGGTTGACCAACGATTATCCATGTACGTTTCTTCAAAAATAGTTTTCTGCAGTGGTGGTAAAAATTAGTTTCATTGATAATTGCTAATTCAAAAACCGAGATAACTTTGATTTTCACTGTGTTACTTTCAAATTTCGGTCTAAAAGAGTGTAAAATAATGAAGTAATTTTAAAAATCCACAATAATTTTTTTAACGATTTTTTAACTTTGTTTATTAACTTTCAATAAAATGTATGCAATTTTGAGGATGACATTTGATCAAAAATAATTAGGTGTTATTTTTTTCACATTTTTTTACTGCCACCAAAACTAGTTTCGTCGCATGAATCAAACATATTCCAAATTCAGTATGAATTTTTTTTTAACAGAAATGCCTATAAATCTGAAGATATTTTTGAATTCGGTTTAAATGACATATCAACTTGTAACAAACTAATTTGAACTGTTCTAAGAGCAGTTTACACTTAGTTTAAAGTTGCCTTAAAAATAAAAAAAAATCTGTCCGATTTCCGACTCAAATTCCTTTCTATTGAGAAAAATACGACACTTTGAGAGTATTTAAATAATCCTTTCAAACTATGTTTTGATAATTATAGTTAACTTACCTTTAAAACATGTCCAAACTTGTAGAAAACTAATTCTTGAGGGGCTTGAACTTCTTCTTTATCAAGCTGAGTATGGTTCCATTCAAATCCGTTTTTTTTTCAGCATTTCAATGTCACTCCGGATTACGGTACATAGAAAATGATTGTACACGAGGTGATAGCTCAATTTCAACTACTTGGTGTTTAACTTCTTGGAAATAATTAAAGTAGTATTACATTTAAGGGAAATTTTTCATGCTATGAAGAAGCAGGGTTCATATCAGGCTCTTCAAAAAAGTGCAAAATGCAATGCTACGATAACAATGAAATAGTTACTGTGATATATTATATTGCCTCAAGAAAAGAGAAAGGGCGTATGAAATACTACATCACTTGTGAATGGTACCCTAGATAATTAATGTCATTATTTGAACCTGCAAATCATGTACTTTTTCTTGCTGTTATGTTTTCCTTTCAAAGCTCATAATTTAATATTTGATAAACTATTTCCATGTCATAACAACTCGAAACATGTTTTTCCTCCTTCTTCAAACACTATAGATAGAGCACAATCCACAAATGACGTACGATTTTAGAAGAGGGTGGAATCTGAAGATGTGTAGAAAAAAGGGGCAGGGGAAGAGCACCTGTCGGCGAGAACCTGTGACGTTCAATTTAAGCCTATAAAATAGGTGTTGAATTGTACCCTAAGAAATGCTAAGCTAAGTGAAAGTTACCAAGCTAAACAGAAAAAAAGTTTAATTTGGGACGTTTGAAATTTCTTTGGTTGAATATTACCTCTTTCTTTTGTTATTTTACCTAAAAATTATGTAAAAATGTAAACCTGACGAAAATTTACCAGAAACTGATGAAAATTTACCAGCTTCTGATGAAATATTATACAATTTTTTTGACTAAAAAATCTGTCATAATTCCCTGATGAATATTACAATAAATATTAAAAATTAACTCTATGCCTATTTAAATTTAAAAAATAAATATAAAAGAAATTCAAGTGATTTTTGAAAATTTGTTTGGTTGAATATTACCTCTTTTTGCCTTCCTCACCTCAATGAGGAAAGGCTATAAAATCACTCGAAAAATGAACTTCTTTATTCGACCTTCTAGACCCACCTTCACGTATACCTATCGACTCAGATTGAAATGTCTGTGCGTGTGTCTGGATGTGAGTCCGTGCACCCAAAAATATGCACTCGATTATCTCTGGACTGGCTGAACCGATTTAGACTGTTTTGGTCTCATTCGATCCGTCTTGAGGTCCCACAAGACCCTAGTTAATTTTATGAAGTTTAGAAAAGTACTTAAAAAGTTATGCTAAAAAAACGATTTTAGCTAAACACCGGAAGATTTTAAAAAGGGTGGTTTTTGTAAGAAAACCCGTCATGCTATATATTGTTAGAAAGGTATTTGAAAGACCTTTCCAACGCGTCCAAAAGATTGAAGACCTGACAACCCCATCAAAAGCTATGAGCACTTGAGTGTTATTTATACACTTATTTGAGGCCGGATCTCAAATATTTTGATGAAAAAGTTGTCCGGATCTATTATGCGACCCATCGTTGGATAGGTAATCAAAAGACCTGAAGATCTGAAAACCCTATCAAAAGTACTTTAGTGTTTTCAATAACCTTTTTTTGAGGCCTAATCGCAGATATTTTGATTAAAAAGTAAGTGTTATTTATACGCTGTGTAGTGTATTCACTTTATGAATGTGAGGAAGGCACCAACCACCTAAAGGTGGATTAGGTAACGTGTTTTTTAGTTATTTTACCTAAAAATTATGTTAAAAATGTAAATCTGACGAAAATTTACCACAAATTGATTTCTGATGAAATATTATACAATAGTTTTGACCAAAAAAATGTGACATAATTCCCTGATGAATATTACCATAAATATTAAAAATTAAATCTATGCCTATCTAAATTAAAAAAATAAAAGAAATTCAAGTGATTTTTAAGCCAACCACATTTTAAAAAAATATTAAAAAGAATACTCAAACATTTCCATGGAACAGTCTTTCTACAACTCCCTGAGTGTGCCACCCCACTCGGCGCAGCATCCATGCCAGCCAGTAACGAATTATTATTACTAGCGATCCCGTTTGACAGGACTCCCCTGGGGGGCTTGCCAATAATACGACCCGCTGACTGTTTGTTTACTCCCAAGGGGGCACGCTCGCTCGTCATACGAGCTATTCTCGAGTGCGAGTACGCCCTTTTTTGTGCGAGTAAACAGTTTCCGAGCTCGGGGGAAAAGGCATCAGCTTTTCCACCAAAACGATATTGCAATAAAAGGATTAAGCGTTATTACACGTGGGTGGTGTTTTTTTCTCTTCTTCTGGTTGCTTATGGTGAAGAAGATTGCCCTTTTTCGGGGGGATATTTATCTCACATCTTATGTGTCTGATCGTTTATTCTTTCTTGAGGGCATTATTTTTTTGTTCAATGGAGATGACGACAGCAGACAGTCGAGACGGTACATTAAATGAAGGATTTATATTGGGGAGAGCTGGCGGAAATGATGAACTGAAACGATTGGTAATCCCTTTTGTGGAGTTTAGTTGAAAAATAAGTGCTTGAAGTGCTGAGACGTCAACAAAAAACTCAAAAAATCAAGCTTTTAATTATACCAATTTCGTTTTCCGACTAAAAATTCAATCATTTTTTTTTTAAATATCTTCCTAGGGCCAGGAATTCATAGATGAAATAATAAAACTTTTAAACTAATTTTGAAAACATAACAATATATTTTTAAAACTCTAACTAATAAGATTTAATAAGAATTGATTGAAACATACTACAACATTGAGCAATTCCATGTCAAATAAGGAATCGGTTGTACCCGATACTCTCCGATTTCAATGAAACTTTGTAAACATGTTATCCTAGGCATATATAAGCAATTTTTGTGTATATGGAGTAAGTTACACTCGATAATGACATTTGAGAAGGGCGTAAGTGTTTTAAATATTTTTGTTTTTCGTAATTTAAATATTGCTTTATCTCGAAGCCGTTGCATCGTATCAAAAAGTGGTCAAAGACAAACTTGTAGGAAATTTGACGGGCTTTCCGAAAAAAATACACTGAAAGAAAAAACACACCACTTTTATGAGATTTTTTGATTTTTAAGTTCAAAAGTCAAATTTTAAGGTGAGCCCACGATTTTTTTCGTTCAAAATTTTTGCGAAAATAGTCTAAGATGTTACAAAAAGACTCTCGAAAAATGCAGGATGGAGCAACTCACCTAGAAAAATACAAAAATCATTTAGTGAAACTGTTTTTTTTTTTCAAAAGTGCTCTAAACGTCAAAATTTTCAAAAACCGAACACGAGAGTCGATTCTCCAGACAATTTTACATAAAAGTCTCCATATTGACCATTGTCCGAAGCCCAATCCTTGTGAAGTTACAGCGGTTTTAAAAATAAAAATGCTGAAAAAACAGGTTTTTTGATGGTGTTTGGCAATTTCTATATGACAGACTTGATTTTTCTGTCTCGAAAATATTTTTACCGGAAAGCTCGTCCAATTTTCCATAAGTTTGTCTTTGACCACATTTCAATTGGATGTATGGGCTTACAGATATAAGCTTATTACATTGCTCATAACTGAAAACATTATATTTTTTCAGTGTAGTATAGTAACCTGGATAGTAAATTAGCTTATATCTGTAAGCCCATACATCCAATTGAAATGTGGTCAAAGACAAACTTATGGAAAATTGGACGAGCTTTCCGGCAAAAATATTTTCGAGACTGAAAAATCAAGTCTGTCATATAGAAATTGCCAAAAGCAATCAAAAATCCTATTTTTTCTACTTTTTTTTTTTGTTACTTCACAAGGATTGGGCTTCGGACAATGGTCAATATGGAGACTTTTATGTAAAATTGTCTGGAGAATCGACTCTCATGTTCGGTTTTTGAAAATTTTGACGTTTAGAGCTCTTTTGAAAAAAAAAAGCAGTTTCACTAAATGATTTTTGTATTTTTTTAGGTGAGTTGCTCTATCCTGCATTTTTCGTGAGTCTTTTTGTAACATGTTAGGCTATTTTCGCAAAAATTTTGAACAAAAAAAATCGTGGGCTCACCTTCAAATTTGACTTTTAAACTTAAAAATCAAAAAATCTCATAAAAGTGGTGTGTTTTTTCTTTCAGTGTATTTTTTTCGGAAAGCCCGTCAAATTTCCTACAAGTTTGTCTTTGACCACTTTTTGATACGATGCAACGGCTTCGAGATACAGCAATATTTGAATTACGAAATTCAAAAATATTTAAAACACTTACGCTGCCCATGATCGCATAAATGTCCCATATGCATTTTCATCGTTGTTGAGTTATTGATACAGTTTTGTTCAGAATCGGGAGATCTTTCAGAAAAGCCTATAACATCCAGGACTTTGTTCTAGAAATCAGGAGGAAATCCAGTTTTTTCGTGAAAACTTAACACGTAACCTTATGTGTGGGACAAACTTCAAATGCGTTTTTCTCAGCTTGCTGTTTTTGCATATGGGACATTTATGTGAACATGGGCAGTACGCCCTTCTCAAATGTCATTATCGAGTGTAACTGGCTCCATATACACAAAAATGGCTTATATAAGCGTAGGGTAACATGGCTACAAAATTTCATTGAAATCGGAGAGGGTCAAGAAAAAAGTTCCTAAAAAATTCCTGTTTTGGGCTGGAATTGCTCCATACTGAAGCAATTCTAAGATTTTATTACTGTTATAACAGGAAAAAAAATCCTTGTTGACTGTATACTGAGTGTTGTATACTTTGTTGACATTCAAAATAGAATTCTTCGAAAGATAGCTAACCAAGAGTAAAATAATGTCTGTTTTGATAAATATTGATGAAAACAAAGCTGCAAAGGATCGATTCGATATGCTTCAACGGTTCAACGGTCAAAAAACAAACGACCTGGCCATAGCCACCCATTCACTGGTGCATGAAAAAGGTCAACCTTCCCCAGTTGAACCCGCGGCACTCTCCATTTATGACCGCCCCACGTGGATGCTTTCAGAGTGCTGAAAAGTCGTTAACCGTACCGAGAAGGTAGCTTCTTCGGCAGCTTCCCGTTTGCGGAACGGAAGTGTAACAAAGTGTGAATTTAACAGCTTCTGGGAACGAAAAAATCTTCCTCCCTGATTCCCATAAACAACCAGGCTGGATGGTGGATTGCACTTGGCATCAATCAACACTGGTGACCTCCAATAAGTCATCCCCCGGTGCAGGCGGTGGTTCCTAATGGCCCATCAATCCATCTATTGAACCGCGCACGATCGTCGTGTAATCTTGGTCCCAAGGTCCGCGCCAACCCATGCGGTGTGTAGTGTTGTTGTGTTCCGATGGATACCGCGCGCCGTCGTCGTCGTTCAAACCGAAAAGCAATAACTTTTTATTTTATTGCATATTTGATAAGCAATAATAATAACTCTGGTGCGATCCGGAGCTTAAGGGGAATCATTGACTGGTTACTAGTAGTGTTGGTAGGGACATCCATAATGGGATAGATGGATCAGTGGCCAGCGGTTGATTGTGGACACTATAAATTGAGATCGATAATTTGTTTATATTAATTTAAGATTTGTGTTGTGTTGTCGAGCAAAACGAAACAACATTTCATGGAAGCAGAATGGCAATTGAAAATTCCATGTAATTCGAATTATTAAATTAAATTCGAATAATTAAATTAGAATGCTTTATTTCATCAGAAGGGTCAACAATTGACATCACTCCTGGTCCTCTTGTGAATTGTTGCATTCAGGATTAATTTTAATTGTCGGTCAATTATAATGAGACCCGCATTGGAAAACAAAAATTGCACAGAGGATTAGAATACTGATAAGGGATTTATCGTGATGAAATGCATTGAGAAGAATTTCTGTCAGTACAAGGTACTTGGTGCTCTAATTGGAGATTAATTACAAATGCAAACGAACTACTTATGCACCCAATTATACGTATCAAAACAAAAATCTTACCGGTGAAGAAGCTCTTGCCCTGCAATGTGCTTTGCAAATATTTATCTTGCCAGCTATTGAACTTTTATCCAGTTATATATTCATAGTATTTTTTCAATACGGTAATTATTATGCACTCAAAAAAATGAGTTCGCGTAAACGTGAACTGAGTTCATGCCACCGGGAACCAGGAAGAAAACTGTTCAACTTTTATAGTGCATTGCACCATGGCAGTGAACAGTTTTCTTCCTGGTTCCCGTTGGCATGAACTCTGTTCACGTTTACGTGAACTCTTTTTTTTTTTTGAGTGTAAAATAAATTAATAAATTATTATTTTCTACATTTGAAGCAAAACCATATCTAAATTACACAGTGAGATGAGTCATGTTAAGAACTTCATGATGTAAATTTATACTGTGTCTTGCCTTGAATTTGCCAACATTTTGATAAACGACCACTCTTCTCTCTCAATCTTTATGCCCTAGTCGATGTTTTCAGCACAACTTTTTGAAACTGAATGGATAAAATTTAACTTAAAATCTTAATAAACAAAAAGAGTACAAATTATTTTTACCATGTAGTCTGCAAACAATAACCTCATTATAATGTTAAAATATATGATGCTTAAAACATAAAATGTAGATCAATGTTGGAAATTGACTTTGTAAAATAAGTAAAATTTCATGCACTTTTCGATTAAAACTATTTAATTGTATAAATCATTCAAACATTTTAGAACAGTTAATAATACTTTTTTTTTCATCTTTATCAGTTAGACCTCTTTCAAAATTTCACTAATCATTGTTATTAATATGAGCAGAAAGTCAGAAAAATTGTTGGAAAATGGATTTATTCCGAATACGACACAATTTATTGAATTCTGATAACTAGTAAACAAAGCATACAAACCCCTTGGGTAATTCTCTACCAACTCACATGAAATCGGGAAAAGTTGCCCCGACCCCTATTGGATTTGCGTGAAACTTTGTCCTAATGGGTAACTTTTGTCCCTGATCACGAATCCGAGGTCCATTTTTTGATACCTCGTGACGGAGGGGTGGTACGGCCCCTTTCATTTTTTAACATGCGAAAAAAGAGGTGTTTTTCAATAATTTGCAGTCTGAAACGGTGATGAGATAAAAATTTGGTGTCAAAGCAGTGGCGTACTAAGGGGGGGGCGGTGGGGGCGGCCCGCCCCGGGTGTCACCCATCTTGGGGTGACACCCGAGCTGAAGGGGTGACACCTGACTCGAACGAAGAAAAAAAAATTGACCTAAAATATGATCATTACAAATCATCAAGTATCAAAGTTCAAAATATACAAGTTAAATTTTCTGAAACATTGATTCCAGATAGGGGTGACACCCAAACGTAACATTCGTGTTTTATAATATGTTTACAAAGTCATGATGAAGTTAAGAATTCACAATTAGTAAAAGTGCACGTTTTTAAGACTTCAAAAAATAAATTTCCAGGGGTGACACCCGATCATCAAATGAAGCAATTTTGATAAAGAAACTAATCTGTAAGGGGTGTCACCCCTATATAATTTACAAGGTTATAAAAAGAGTTAAAGGAAAATTATTTTCACGAAAAAATGATCTTGTGACAAACCACTCTTGAGTTTGAAAAATAAATTTTCTTGGAATATAAGTTCATATTTGATTTCTTATGCAAAGTTCCAATTAAAAGCAAAAAAAAAACAGGTTTGATTGAAAATTAAAATATAACAATTGATTGCTATCAAAATTGTTTAAATATGAAATTGGTTAAACTTAGTGTGCTTTTAAAAATCTCATCTGACTAAAATTTAAAGTCCTCAAAAACTAATAAAAGGGTGCAGAAAACGGCAAATTAATTTTAATGACAACCAGGGATGGAGTAATCGCCAAAAAATCTTTTTTGCTTACAAACATTCATCAACCGGAGCCAAATCACAAAAAAAATGCTCCTAAACTTAAAAAATCAGTTCAAAATATAAAGAAAACTTCATAATTAATTTGGCATTATCAAAATCATTGATAACATGAAATGAACTTTCAAACACTGATGAGTTATTTGAACTAAAATAGTTTGATATTATTGTCAATTTTTGAAAAAACCGCACCGTAAAATTAAAAAAATTTAAGGTAATCGACAACTAAATTTTAAATACAGATTGCGCAATCTTGGCCCGTTGGGTACGATTTTTTTAATTGTAGATTATAGTATATTTCAGTGAATCAAAATCACAACTCTTTATAAATAACTGTGTGTTTTAAATGAATTATATAGATACCTGAAAGATATCTGAGTATTGACGAAAATTTTAATTTTTGCGAAAAAAGGTTTAAGCAATGCTGTAGAAATAAATCAAAACATTTTCAAACGAGCCCAAAATGCTAAATATGATTATCAATAAAGAATAAAGATTGTTTTCAGTTGATTCGACATCCATTTTTATTAAAATTTTGAAGTTTTTTGAAATTTTGAAGGAATGATTTTTGGGCCAATTTTGAAGGGGGCGACATAAACTTTAAAAAAATATTTGTTACGGCCTAAAATAGTTCAACAATTTTCTATTAAGTTTAAAAAAAAACGGAAAAGCATAAATAAGTTCAATTTTTCCATCATCAATGAATATTATTTTTGTTTCAACCAATAAAATATTTTTTTTGCTTCAAATATAAGTGTTAATTTAATTATCTGTTTTGTTTTTATAAAATCATAATGTTACAAATACAAAGATGCGAGAAAAGCCCTTAAATACTTGAGGAGAGTAATTCAAAAAACTAAGTTGACTCCATTCTTTTTGTAAGTGTTTTCAAGTTATTGTTATATTGATATATTGACAAGTCTGTGAAAGGTAGATTCTGAAGTCTTAAGAACAAAAAATAAAAAGTTTTTTGACAACTGTAAGATAACTTAAGAAAAATTATAGATTTGTCAACATTCTGTATGAAGTTCTATAATTTTATTCCATTAGAAAAGTTTCTTTAAAAAAAATTGTTCAAAAATTCCTAAAATGGATTTATATTTTTAAAACGCGACTTAACAAGTTTTTTTAATCATTGCATAAAATAAAAATAAACTGATTCTGGAAATATTCAATCAAAAAATCTGAATTAAAAAAATATAAGTTAACACAGAATTGATCAAATCAATCGTTAAAATCTTAAAAAAAACTAGTGGGATGTCAGTTAATCAGATTAAAAAAAAGAATTCTAGAAACCCTAAGTTCAAAAATTTATCTTTTGATTTGCAGTTCTTTGAACAAAATTTAAAGTGTCTTGTCTTAAAAAATAACGGAAAATTTACGTTTTAAGATATCCTACACTAAACCACTAAAATAATTTGCTTTGCTATAATTTATTCTAATACTTCTTGAAAGCTGATTTAAATTTACGAATTCGTCATTCTAGAATCGAACAATTTTCTAAAAAATATATTCATCATTTATTATCAATGATCATGAAATCCATAACGATTTACTTGAAAATTAAATGAAATTTAAATATTTTTATTGAAAAATTCTTAAATTCTTAAATTCTTAAATTCTTTAATTCTTTAATTCTTAAATCCTTAAATTCTTAAATTCCTAAATTCCTAAATTCTTAAATTCTTAAATTCTTAAATTCTTAAATTCTTAAATTCTTAAATTCTTAAATTCTTAAATTCTTAAATTCTTAAATTCTTAAATTCTTAAATTCTTAAATTCTTAAATTCTTAAATTCTTAAATTCTTAAATTCTTAAATTCTTAAATTCTTAAATTCTTAAATTCTTAAATTCTTAAATTCTTAAATTCTTAAATTCTTAAATTCTTAAATTCTTAAATTCTTAAATTCTTAAATTCTTAAATTCTTAAATTCTTAAATTCTTAAATTCTTAAATTCTTAAATTCTTAAATTCTTAAATTCTTAAATTCTTAAATTCTTAAATTCTTAAATTCTTAAATTCTTAAATTCTTAAATTCTTAAATTCTTAAATTCTTAAATTCTTAAATTCTTAAATTCTTAAATTCTTAAATTCTTAAATTCTTAAATTCTTAAATTCTTAAATTCTTAAATTCTTAAATTCTTAAATTCTTAAATTCTTAAATTCTTAAATTCTTAAATTCTTAAATTCTTAAATTCTTAAATTCTTAAATTCTTAAATTCTTAAATTCTTAAATTCTTAAATTCTTAAATTCTTAAATTCTTAAATTCTTAAATTCTTAAATTCTTAAATTCTTAAATTCTTAAATTCTTAAATTCTTAAATTCTTAAATTCTTAAATTCTTAAATTCTTAAATTCTTAAATTCTTAAATTCTTAAATTCTTAAATTCTTAAATTCTTAAATTCTTAAATTCTTAAATTCTTAAATTCTTAAATTCTTAAATTCTTAAATTCTTAAATTCTTAAATTCTTAAATTCTTAAATTCTTAAATTCTTAAATTCTTAAATTCTTAAATTCTTAAATTCTTAAATTCTTAAATTCTTAAATTCTTAAATTCTTAAATTCTTAAATTCTTAAATTCTTAAATTCTTAAATTCTTAAATTCTTAAATTCTTAAATTCTTAAATTCTTAAATTCTTAAATTCTTAAATTCTTAAATTCTTAAATTCTTAAATTCTTAATTCTTAAATTCTTAAATTCTTAAATTCTTAAATTCTTAAATTCTTAAATTCTTAAATTCTTAAATTCTTAAATTCTTAAATTCTTAAATTCTTAAATTCTTAAATTCTTAAATTCTTAAATTCTTAAATTCTTAAATTCTTAAATTCTTAAATTCTTAAATTCTTAAATTCTTAAATTCTTAAATTCTTAAATTCTTAAATTCTTAAATTCTTAAATTCTTAAATTCTTAAATTCTTAAATTCTTAAATTCTTAAATTCTTAAATTCTTAAATTCTTAAATTCTTAAATTCTTAAATTCTTAAATTCTTAAATTCTTAAATTCTTAAATTCTTAAATTCTTAAATTCTTAAATTCTTAAATTCTTAAATTCTTAAATTCTTAAATTCTTAAATTCTTAAATTCTTAAATTCTTAAATTCTTAAATTCTTAAATTCTTAAATTCTTAAATTCTTAAATTCTTAAATTCTTAAATTCTTAAATTCTTAAATTCTTAAATTCTTAAATTCTTAAATTCTTAAATTCTTAAATTCTTAAATTCTTAAATTCTTAAATTCTTAAATTCTTAAATTCTTAAATTCTTAAATTCTTAAATTCTTAAATTCTTAAATTCTTAAATTCTTAAATTCTTAAATTCTTAAATTCTTAAATTCTTAAATTCTTAAATTCTTAAATTCTTAAATTCTTAAATTCTTAAATTCTTAAATTCTTAAATTCTTAAATTCTTAAATTCTTAAATTCTTAAATTCTTAAATTCTTAAATTCTTAAATTCTTAAATTCTTAAATTCTTAAATTCTTAAATTCTTAAATTCTTAAATTCTTAAATTCTTAAATTCTTAAATTCTTAAATTCTTAAATTCTTAAATTCTTAAATTCTTAAATTCTTAAATTCTTAAATTCTTAAATTCTTAAATTCTTAAATTCTTAAATTCTTAAATTCTTAAATTCTTAAATTCTTAAATTCTTAAATTCTTAAATTCTTAAATTCTTAAATTCTTAAATTCTTAAATTCTTAAATTCTTAAATTCTTAAATTCTTAAATTCTTAAATTCTTAAATTCTTAAATTCTTAAATTCTTAAATTCTTAAATTCTTAAATTCTTAAATTCTTAAATTCTTAAATTCTTAAATTCTTAAATTCTTAAATTCTTAAATTCTTAAATTCTTAAATTCTTAAATTCTTAAATTCTTAAATTCTTAAATTCTTAAATTCTTAAATTCTTAAATTCTTAAATTCTTAAATTCTTAAATTCTTAAATTCTTAAATTCTTAAATTCTTAAATTCTTAAATTCTTAAATTCTTAAATTCTTAAATTCTTAAATTCTTAAATTCTTAAATTCTTAAATTCTTAAATTCTTAAATTCTTAAATTCTTAAATTCTTAAATTCTTAAATTCTTAAATTCTTAAATTCTTAAATTCTTAAATTCTTAAATTCTTAAATTCTTAAATTCTTAAATTCTTAAATTCTTAAATTCTTAAATTCTTAAATTCTTAAATTCTTAAATTCTTAAATTCTTAAATTCTTAAATTCTTAAATTCTTAAATTCTTAAATTCTTAAATTCTTAAATTCTTAAATTCTTAAATTCTTAAATTCTTAAATTCTTAAATTCTTAAATTCTTAAATTCTTAAATTCTTAAATTCTTAAATTCTTAAATTCTTAAATTCTTAAATTCTTAAATTCTTAAATTCTTAAATTCTTAAATTCTTAAATTCTTAAATTCTTAAATTCTTAAATTCTTAAATTCTTAAATTCTTAAATTCTTAAATTCTTAAATTCTTAAATTCTTAAATTCTTAAATTCTTAAATTCTTAAATTCTTAAATTCTTAAATTCTTAAATTCTTAAATTCTTAAATTCTTAAATTCTTAAATTCTTAAATTCTTAAATTCTTAAATTCTTAAATTCTTAAATTCTTAAATTCTTAAATTCTTAAATTCTTAAATTCTTAAATTCTTAAATTCTTAAATTCTTAAATTCTTAAATTCTTAAATTCTTAAATTCTTAAATTCTTAAATTCTTAAATTCTTAAATTCTTAAATTCTTAAATTCTTAAATTCTTAAATTCTTAAATTCTTAAATTCTTAAATTCTTAAATTCTTAAATTCTTAAATTCTTAAATTCTTAAATTCTTAAATTCTTAAATTCTTAAATTCTTAAATTCTTAAATTCTTAAATTCTTAAATTCTTAAATTCTTAAATTCTTAAATTCTTAAATTCTTAAATTCTTAAATTCTTAAATTCTTAAATTCTTAAATTCTTAAATTCTTAAATTCTTAAATTCTTAAATTCTTAAATTCTTAAATTCTTAAATTCTTAAATTCTTAAATTCTTAAATTCTTAAATTCTTAAATTCTTAAATTCTTAAATTCTTAAATTCTTAAATTCTTAAATTCTTAAATTCTTAAATTCTTAAATTCTTAAATTCTTAAATTCTTAAATTCTTAAATTCTTAAATTCTTAAATTCTTAAATTCTTAAATTCTTAAATTCTTAAATTCTTAAATTCTTAAATTCTTAAATTCTTAAATTCTTAAATTCTTAAATTCTTAAATTCTTAAATTCTTAAATTCTTAAATTCTTAAATTCTTAAATTCTTAAATTCTTAAATTCTTAAATTCTTAAATTCTTAAATTCTTAAATTCTTAAATTCTTAAATTCTTAAATTCTTAAATTCTTAAATTCTTAAATTCTTAAATTCTTAAATTCTTAAATTCTTAAATTCTTAAATTCTTAAATTCTTAAATTCTTAAATTCTTAAATTCTTAAATTCTTAAATTCTTAAATTCTTAAATTCTTAAATTCTTAAATTCTTAAATTCTTAAATTCTTAAATTCTTAAATTCTTAAATTCTTAAATTCTTAAATTCTTAAATTCTTAAATTCTTAAATTCTTAAATTCTTAAATTCTTAAATTCTTAAATTCTTAAATTCTTAAATTCTTAAATTCTTAAATTCTTAAATTCTTAAATTCTTAAATTCTTAAATTCTTAAATTCTTAAATTCTTAAATTCTTAAATTCTTAAATTCTTAAATTCTTAAATTCTTAAATTCTTAAATTCTTAAATTCTTAAATTCTTAAATTCTTAAATTCTTAAATTCTTAAATTCTTAAATTCTTAAATTCTTAAATTCTTAAATTCTTAAATTCTTAAATTCTTAAATTCTTAAATTCTTAAATTCTTAAATTCTTAAATTCTTAAATTCTTAAATTCTTAAATTCTTAAATTCTTAAATTCTTAAATTCTTAAATTCTTAAATTCTTAAATTCTTAAATTCTTAAATTCTTAAATTCTTAAATTCTTAAATTCTTAAATTCTTAAATTCTTAAATTCTTAAATTCTTAAATTCTTAAATTCTTAAATTCTTAAATTCTTAAATTCTTAAATTCTTAAATTCTTAAATTCTTAAATTCTTAAATTCTTAAATTCTTAAATTCTTAAATTCTTAAATTCTTAAATTCTTAAATTCTTAAATTCTTAAATTCTTAAATTCTTAAATTCTTAAATTCTTAAATTCTTAAATTCTTAAATTCTTAAATTCTTAAATTCTTAAATTCTTAAATTCTTAAATTCTTAAATTCTTAAATTCTTAAATTCTTAAATTCTTAAATTCTTAAATTCTTAAATTCTTAAATTCTTAAATTCTTAAATTCTTAAATTCTTAAATTCTTAAATTCTTAAATTCTTAAATTCTTAAATTCTTAAATTCTTAAATTCTTAAATTCTTAAATTCTTAAATTCTTAAATTCTTAAATTCTTAAATTCTTAAATTCTTAAATTCTTAAATTCTTAAATTCTTAAATTCTTAAATTCTTAAATTCTTAAATTCTTAAATTCTTAAAATTCTTAAATTCTTAAATTCTTAAATTCTTAAATTCTTAAATTCTTAAATTCTTAAATTCTTAAATTCTTAAATTCTTAAATTCTTAAATTCTTAAATTCTTAAATTCTTAAATTCTTAAATTCTTAAATTCTTAAATTCTTAAATTCTTAAATTCTTAAATTCTTAAATTCTTAAATTCTTAAATTCTTAAATTCTTAAATTCTTAAATTCTTAAATTCTTAAATTCTTAAATTCTTAAATTCTTAAATTCTTAAATTCTTAAAATTCTTAAATTCTTAAATTCTTAAATTCTTAAATTCTTAAATTCTTAAATTCTTAAATTCTTAAATTCTTAAATTCTTAAATTCTTAAATTCTTAAATTCTTAAATTCTTAAATTCTTAAATTCTTAAATTCTTAAATTCTTAAATTCTTAAATTCTTAAATTCTTAAATTCTTAAATTCTTAAATTCTTAAATTCTTAAATTCTTAAATTCTTAAATTCTTAAATTCTTAAATTCTTAAATTCTTAAATTCTTAAATTCTTAAATTCTTAAATTCTTAAATTCTTAAATTCTTAAATTCTTAAATTCTTAAATTCTTAAATTCTTAAATTCTTAAATTCTTAAATTCTTAAATTCTTAAATTCTTAAATTCTTAAATTCTTAAATTCTTAAATTCTTAAATTCTTAAATTCTTAAATTCTTAAATTCTTAAATTCTTAAATTCTTAAATTCTTAAATTCTTAAATTCTTAAATTCTTAAATTCTTAAATTCTTAAATTCTTAAATTCTTAAATTCTTAAATTCTTAAATTCTTAAATTCTTAAATTCTTAAATTCTTAAATTCTTAAATTCTTAAATTCTTAAATTCTTAAATTCTTAAATTCTTAAATTCTTAAATTCTTAAATTCTTAAATTCTTAAATTCTTAAATTCTTAAATTCTTAAATTCTTAAATTCTTAAATTCTTAAATTCTTAAAATTCTTAAATTCTTAAATTCTTAAATTCTTAAATTCTTAAATTCTTAAATTCTTAAATTCTTAAATTCTTAAATTCTTAAATTCTTAAATTCTTAAATTCTTAAATTCTTAAATTCTTAAATTCTTAAATTCTTAAATTCTTAAATTCTTAAATTCTTAAATTCTTAAATTCTTAAATTCTTAAATTCTTAAATTCTTAAATTCTTAAATTCTTAAATTCTTAAATTCTTAAATTCTTAAATTCTTAAATTCTTAAATTCTTAAATTCTTAAATTCTTAAATTCTTAAATTCTTAAATTCTTAAATTCTTAAATTCTTAAATTCTTAAATTCTTAAATTCTTAAATTCTTAAATTCTTAAATTCTTAAATTCTTAAATTCTTAAATTCTTAAATTCTTAAATTCTTAAATTCTTAAATTCTTAAATTCTTAAATTCTTAAATTCTTAAATTCTTAAATTCTTAAATTCTTAAATTCTTAAATTCTTAAATTCTTAAATTCTTAAATTCTTAAATTCTTAAATTCTTAAATTCTTAAATTCTTAAATTCTTAAATTCTTAAATTCTTAAATTCTTAAATTCTTAAATTCTTAAATTCTTAAATTCTTAAATTCTTAAATTCTTAAATTCTTAAATTCTTAAATTCTTAAATTCTTAAATTCTTAAATTCTTAAATTCTTAAATTCTTAAATTCTTAAATTCTTAAATTCTTAAATTCTTAAATTCTTAAATTCTTAAATTCTTAAATTCTTAAAATTCTTAAATTCTTAAATTCTTAAATTCTTAAATTCTTAAATTCTTAAATTCTTAAATTCTTAAATTCTTAAATTCTTAAATTCTTAAATTCTTAAATTCTTAAATTCTTAAATTCTTTAATTCTTAAATTCTTAAATTATTAAATTCTTAAATTCTTAAATTCTTAAATTCTTAAATTCTTAAATTCTTAAATTCTTAAATTCTTAAATTCTTAAATTCTTAAATTCTTAAATTCTTAAATTCTTAAATTCTAAATTCTTAAATTCTTAAATTCTTAAATTCTTAAATTCTTAAATTCTTAAATTCTTAAATTCTTAAATTCTTAAATTCTTAAATTCTTAAATTCTTAAATTCTTAAATTCTTAAATTCTTAAGTTCTTAAATTCTTAAATTCTTAAATTCTTAAATTCTTAAATTCTTAAATTCTTAAATTCTTAAATTCTTAAATTCTTAAATTCTTAAATTCTTAAATTCTTAAATTCTTAAATTCTTAAATTCTTAAATTCTTAAATTCTTAAATTCTTAAATTCTTAAATTCTTAAATTCTTAAATTCTTAAATTCTTAAATTCTTAAATTCTTAAATTCTTAAATTCTTAAATTCTTAAATTCTTAAATTCTTAAATTCTTAAATTCTTAAATTCTAAATTCTTAAATTCTTAAATTCTTAAATTCTTAAATTCTTAAATTCTTAAATTCTTAAATTCTTAAATTCTTAAATTCTTAAATTCTTAAATTCTTAAATTCTTAAATTCTTAAAATTCTTAAATTCTTAAATTCTTAAATTCTTAAATTCTTAAATTCTTAAATTCTTAAAATTCTTAAATTCTTAAATTCTTAAATTCTTAAATTCTTAAATTCTTAAATTCTTAAATTCTTAAATTCTTAAATTCTTAAATTCTTAAATTCTTAAATTCTTAAATTCTTAAATTCTTAAATTCTTAAATTCTTAAATTCTTAAATTCTTAAATTCTTAAATTCTTAAATTCTTAAAATTCTTAAATTCTTAAATTCTTAAATTCTTAAATTCTTAAATTCTTAAATTCTTAAATTCTTAAATTCTTAAATTCTTAAATTCTTAAATTCTTAAATTCTTAAATTCTTAAAATTCTTAAATTCTTAAATTCTTAAATTCTTAAATTCTTAAATTCTTAAATTCTTAAATTCTTAAATTCTTAAATTCTTAAATTCTTAAATTCTTAAATTCTTAAATTCTTAAATTCTTAAAATTCTTAAATTCTTAAATTCTTAAATTCTTAAATTCTTAAATTCTTAAATTCTTAAATTCTTAAATTCTTAAATTCTTAAATTCTTAAATTCTTAAATTCTTAAATTCTTAAATTCTTAAATTCTTAAATTCTTAAATTCTTAAATTCTTAAATTCTTAAATTCTTAAATTCTTAAATTCTTAAATTCTTAAATTCTTAAATTCTTAAATTCTTAAATTCTTAAATTCTTAAATTCTTAAATTCTTAAATTCTTAAATTCTTAAATTCTTAAATTCTTAAATTCTTAAATTCTTAAATTCTTAAATTCTTAAATTCTTAAATTCTTAAATTCTTAAATTCTTAAATTCTTAAATTCTTAAATTCTTAAATTCTTAAATTCTTAAATTCTTAAATTCTTAAATTCTTAAATTCTTAAATTCTTAAATTCTTAAATTCTTAAATTCTTAAATTCTTAAATTCTTAAATTCTTAAATTCTTAAATTCTTAAATTCTTAAATTCTTAAATTCTTAAATTCTTAAATTCTTAAATTCTTAAATTCTTAAATTCTTAAATTCTTAAATTCTTAAATTCTTAAATTCTTAAATTCTTAAATTCTTAAATTCTTAAATTCTTAAATTCTTAAATTCTTAAATTCTTAAATTCTTAAATTCTTAAATTCTTAAATTCTTAAATTCTTAAATTCTTAAATTCTTAAATTCTTAAATTCTTAAATTCTTAAATTCTTAAATTCTTAAATTCTTAAATTCTTAAATTCTTAAATTCTTAAATTCTTAAATTCTTAAATTCTTAAATTCTTAAATTCTTAAATTCTTAAATTCTTAAATTCTTAAATTCTTAAATTCTTAAATTCTTAAATTCTTAAATTCTTAAATTCTTAAATTCTTAAATTCTTAAATTCTTAAATTCTTAAATTCTTAAATTCTTAAATTCTTAAATTCTTAAATTCTTAAATTCTTAAATTCTTAAATTCTTAAATTCTTAAATTCTTAAATTCTTAAATTCTTAAATTCTTAAATTCTTAAATTCTTAAATTCTTAAATTCTTAAATTCTTAAATTCTTAAATTCTTAAATTCTTAAATTCTTAAATTCTTAAATTCTTAAATTCTTAAATTCTTAAATTCTTAAATTCTTAAATTCTTAAATTCTTAAATTCTTAAATTCTTAAATTCTTAAATTCTTAAATTCTTAAATTCTTAAATTCTTAAATTCTTAAATTCTTAAATTCTTAAATTCTTAAATTCTTAAATCTTAAATTCTTAAATTCTTAAATTCTTAAATTCTTAAATTCTTAAATTCTTAAATTCTTAAATTCTTAAATTCTTAAATTCTTAAATTCTTAAATTCTTAAATTCTTAAATTCTTAAATTCTTAAATTCTTAAATTCTTAAATTCTTAAATTCTTAAATTCTTAAATTCTTAATTCTTAAATTCTTAAATTCTTAAATTCTTAAATTCTTAAATTCTTAAATTCTTAAATTCTTAAATTCTTAAATTCTTAAATTCTTAAATTCTTAAATTCTTAAATTCTTAAATTCTTAAATTCTTAAATTCTTAAATTCTTAAATTCTTAAATTCTTAAATTCTTAAATTCTTAAAATTCTTAAATTCTTAAATTCTTAAATTCTTAAATTCTTAAATTCTTAAATTCTTAAATTCTTAAATTCTTAAATTCTTAAATTCTTAAATTCTTAAATTCTTAAATTCTTAAATTCTTAAATTCTTAAATTCTTAAATTCTTAAATTCTTAAATTCTTAAATTCTTAAATTCTTAAATTCTTAAATTCTTAAATTCTTAAATTCTTAAATTCTTAAATTCTTAAATTCTTAAATTCTTAAATTCTTAAATTCTTAAATTCTTAAATTCTTAAATTCTTAAATTCTTAAATTCTTAAATTCTTAAATTCTTAAATTCTTAAATTCTTAAATTCTTAAATTCTTAAATTCTTAAATTCTTAAATTCTTAAATTCTTAAATTCTTAAATTCTTAAATTCTTAAATTCTTAAATTCTTAAATTCTTAAATTCTTAAATTCTTAAATTCTTAAATTCTTAAATTCTTAAATTCTTAAATTCTTAAATTCTTAAATTCTTAAATTCTTAAATTCTTAAATTCTTAAATTCTTAAATTCTTAAATTCTTAAATTCTTAAATTCTTAAATTCTTAAATTCTTAAATTCTTAAATTCTTAAATTCTTAAATTCTTAAATTCTTAAATTCTTAAATTCTTAAATTCTTAAATTCTTAAATTCTTAAATTCTTAAATTCTTAAATTCTTAAATTCTTAAATTCTTAAATTCTTAAATTCTTAAATTCTTAAATTCTTAAATTCTTAAATTCTTAAATTCTTAAATTCTTAAATTCTTAAATTCTTAAATTCTTAAATTCTTAAATTCTTAAATTCTTAAATTCTTAAATTCTTAAATTCTTAAATTCTTAAATTCTTAAATTCTTAAATTCTTAAATTCTTAAATTCTTAAATTCTTAAATTCTTAAATTCTTAAATTCTTAAATTCTTAAATTCTTAAATTCTTAAATTCTTAAATTCTTAAATTCTTAAATTCTTAAATTCTTAAATTCTTAAATTCTTAAATTCTTAAATTCTTAAATTCTTAAATTCTTAAATTCTTAAATTCTTAAATTCTTAAATTCTTAAATTCTTAAATTCTTAAATTCTTAAATTCTTAAATTCTTAAATTCTTAAATTCTTAAATTCTTAAATTCTTAAATTCTTAAATTCTTAAATTCTTAAATTCTTAATTCTTAAATTCTTAAATTCTTAAATTCTTAAATTCTTAAATTCTTAAATTCTTAAATTCTTAAATTCTTAAATTCTTAAATTCTTAAATTCTTAAATTCTTAAATTCTTAAATTCTTAAATTCTTAAATTCTTAAATTCTTAAATTCTTAAATTCTTAAATTCTTAAATTCTTAAATTCTTAAATTCTTAAATTCTTAAATTCTTAAATTCTTAAATTCTTAAATTCTTAAATTCTTAAATTCTTAAATTCTTAAATTCTTAAATTCTTAAATTCTTAAATTCTTAAATTCTTAAATTCTTAAATTCTTAAATTCTTAAATTCTTAAATTCTTAAATTCTTAAATTCTTAAATTCTTAAATTCTTAAATTCTTAAATTCTTAAATTCTTAAATTCTTAAATTCTTAAATTCTTAAATTCTTAAATTCTTAAATTCTTAAATTCTTAAATTCTTAAATTCTTAAATTCTTAAATTCTTAAATTCTTAAATTCTTAAATTCTTAAATTCTTAAATTCTTAAATTCTTAAATTCTTAAATTCTTAAATTCTTAAATTCTTAAATTCTTAAATTCTTAAATTCTTAAATTCTTAAATTCTTAAATTCTTAAATTCTTAAATTCTTAAATTCTTAAATTCTTAAATTCTTAAATTCTTAAATTCTTAAATTCTTAAATTCTTAAATTCTTAAATTCTTAAATTCTTAAATTCTTAAATTCTTAAATTCTTAAATTCTTAAATTCTTAAATTCTTAAATTCTTAAATTCTTAAATTCTTAAATTCTTAAATTCTTAAATTCTTAAATTCTTAAATTCTTAAATTCTTAAATTCTTAAATTCTTAAATTCTTAAATTCTTAAATTCTTAAATTCTTAAATTCTTAAATTCTTAAATTCTTAAATTCTTAAATTCTTAAATTCTTAAATTCTTAAATTCTTAAATTCTTAAATTCTTAAATTCTTAAATTCTTAAATTCTTAAATTCTTAAATTCTTAAATTCTTAAATTCTTAAATTCTTAAATTCTTAAATTCTTAAATTCTTAAATTCTTAAATTCTTAAATTCTTAAATTCTTAAATTCTTAAATTCTTAAATTCTTAAATTCTTAAATTCTTAAATTCTTAAATTCTTAAATTCTTAAATTCTTAAATTCTTAAATTCTTAAATTCTTAAATTCTTAAATTCTTAAATTCTTAAATTCTTAAATTCTTAAATTCTTAAATTCTTAAATTCTTAAATTCTTAAATTCTTAAATTCTTAAATTCTTAAATTCTTAAATTCTTAAATTCTTAAATTCTTAAATTCTTAAATTCTTAAATTCTTAAATTCTTAAATTCTTAAATTCTTAAATTCTTAAATTCTTAAATTCTTAAATTCTTAAATTCTTAAATTCTTAAATTCTTAAATTCTTAAATTCTTAAATTCTTAAATTCTTAAATTCTTAAATTCTTAAATTCTTAAATTCTTAAATTCTTAAATTCTTAAATTCTTAAATTCTTAAATTCTTAAATTCTTAAATTCTTAAATTCTTAAATTCTTAAATTCTTAAATTCTTAAATTCTTAAATTCTTAAATTCTTAAATTCTTAAATTCTTAAATTCTTAAATTCTTAAATTCTTAAATTCTTAAATTCTTAAATTCTTAAATTCTTAAATTCTTAAATTCTTAAATTCTTAAATTCTTAAATTCTTAAATTCTTAAATTCTTAAATTCTTAAATTCTTAAATTCTTAAATTCTTAAATTCTTAAATTCTTAAATTCTTAAATTCTTAAATTCTTAAATTCTTAAATTCTTAAATTCTTAAATTCTTAAATTCTTAAATTCTTAAATTCTTAAATTCTTAAATTCTTAAATTCTTAAATTCTTAAATTCTTAAATTCTTAAATTCTTAAATTCTTAAATTCTTAAATTCTTAAATTCTTAAATTCTTAAATTCTTAAATTCTTAAATTCTTAAATTCTTAAATTCTTAAATTCTTAAATTCTTAAATTCTTAAATTCTTAAATTCTTAAATTCTTAAATTCTTAAATTCTTAAATTCTTAAATTCTTAAATTCTTAAATTCTTAAATTCTTAAATTCTTAAATTCTTAAATTCTTAAATTCTTAAATTCTTAAATTCTTAAATTCTTAAATTCTTAAATTCTTAAATTCTTAAATTCTTAAATTCTTAAATTCTTAAATTCTTAAATTCTTAAATTCTTAAATTCTTAAATTCTTAAATTCTTAAATTCTTAAATTCTTAAATTCTTAAATTCTTAAATTCTTAAATTCTTAAATTCTTAAATTCTTAAATTCTTAAATTCTTAAATTCTTAAATTCTTAAATTCTTAAATTCTTAAATTCTTAAATTCTTAAATTCTTAAATTCTTAAATTCTTAAATTCTTAAATTCTTAAATTCTTAAATTCTTAAATTCTTAAATTCTTAAATTCTTAAATTCTTAAATTCTTAAATTCTTAAATTCTTAAATTCTTAAATTCTTAAATTCTTAAATTCTTAAATTCTTAAATTCTTAAATTCTTAAATTCTTAAATTCTTAAATTCTTAAATTCTTAAATTCTTAAATTCTTAAATTCTTAAATTCTTAAATTCTTAAATTCTTAAATTCTTAAATTCTTAAATTCTTAAATTCTTAAATTCTTAAATTCTTAAATTCTTAAATTCTTAAATTCTTAAATTCTTAAATTCTTAAATTCTTAAATTCTTAAATTCTTAAATTCTTAAATTCTTAAATTCTTAAATTCTTAAATTCTTAAATTCTTAAATTCTTAAATTCTTAAATTCTTAAATTCTTAAATTCTTAAATTCTTAAATTCTTAAATTCTTAAATTCTTAAATTCTTAAATTCTTAAATTCTTAAATTCTTAAATTCTTAAATTCTTAAATTCTTAAATTCTTAAATTCTTAAATTCTTAAATTCTTAAATTCTTAAATTCTTAAATTCTTAAATTCTTAAATTCTTAAATTCTTAAATTCTTAAATTCTTAAATTCTTAAATTCTTAAATTCTTAAATTCTTAAATTCTTAAATTCTTAAATTCTTAAATTCTTAAATTCTTAAATTCTTAAATTCTTAAATTCTTAAATTCTTAAATTCTTAAATTCTTAAATTCTTAAATTCTTAAATTCTTAAATTCTTAAATTCTTAAATTCTTAAATTCTTAAATTCTTAAATTCTTAAATTCTTAAATTCTTAAATTCTTAAATTCTTAAATTCTTAAATTCTTAAATTCTTAAATTCTTAAATTCTTAAATTCTTAAATTCTTAAATTCTTAAATTCTTAAATTCTTAAATTCTTAAATTCTTAAATTCTTAAATTCTTAAATTCTTAAATTCTTAAATTCTTAAATTCTTAAATTCTTAAATTCTTAAATTCTTAAATTCTTAAATTCTTAAATTCTTAAATTCTTAAATTCTTAAATTCTTAAATTCTTAAATTCTTAAATTCTTAAATTCTTAAATTCTTAAATTCTTAAATTCTTAAATTCTTAAATTCTTAAATTCTTAAATTCTTAAATTCTTAAATTCTTAAATTCTTAAATTCTTAAATTCTTAAATTCTTAAATTCTTAAATTCTTAAATTCTTAAATTCTTAAATTCTTAAATTCTTAAATTCTTAAATTCTTAAATTCTTAAATTCTTAAATTCTTAAATTCTTAAATTCTTAAATTCTTAAATTCTTAAATTCTTAAATTCTTAAATTCTTAAATTCTTAAATTCTTAAATTCTTAAATTCTTAAATTCTTAAATTCTTAAATTCTTAAATTCTTAAATTCTTAAATTCTTAAATTCTTAAATTCTTAAATTCTTAAATTCTTAAATTCTTAAATTCTTAAATTCTTAAATTCTTAAATTCTTAAATTCTTAAATTCTTAAATTCTTAAATTCTTAAATTCTTAAATTCTTAAATTCTTAAATTCTTAAATTCTTAAATTCTTAAATTCTTTAATTCTTTAATTCTTAAATTCTTAAATTCTTAAATTCTTAAATTCTTAAATTCTTAAATTCTTAAATTCTTAAATTCTTAAATTCTTAAATTCTTAAATTCTTAAATTCTTAAATTCTTAAATTCTTAAATTCTTATATTAAAACCAGACAAAATTCTTTAATTCTGCACCTACTACAAAATAAAATAAAACTGAAGAATTCTTAAGTGCTACTTTTTTTGTCACCATCTTAGATTATAGAACATCTGATAACATTGGAGCAATTTCTGAGTTAGAGACAATTTGACAATCAGACAATTTGAGAAGAGAATAATACAAATTTCGTGCTTCAATTTTTCTGAGTTTGCGGATGATTATTGAGAAATTGTCAAATCCCTAAATTTTTTTTTTTTTTAAATTGTAGAATTTTATGAATTTTCTATTTGTTTTTAATTTATTTTTTATATCAAAATTTTAAATGCCTAAATTTATCTTTTGCCCAAATTATTGTTATAGCTTTTCTCCCTGGTTTACTTCATCCTAGCAATAATAAATTCGACATAGAATGGTCCGCGTTTAAAAATTCTGCGTTCTTATATTCGGTGTCATGAGGCAATTCTGGATTTAAAATTGTATTTATTCAATACAAAATTATTCAAACGTTTGTGATTTTTGTGTTCCTTCCGACGAAGCCCTTAAACATTAAACAAGTTCAATTTTTGTTCTCAAATACTCTCTTATCATAAAAAATGAAATTATTATGAAAATCTTTTGTTTGCCTGTCGCGGAATATTTTTTCTTATCATGGCACGGATTGGGTTTTGTGATGGAGCGGAACAACCCTGCATGATACATAAATCTGGTGGGAATAAACCGCGAATGTTGGGGGGGGGGGGGGGTGGAGGGGTGACACCGGGCAGCCCGCCCCGGGTGACACCCGGCCTTAGTACGCCTCTGTGTCAAAGAGTCTTTTATGTAAAATTAGACGCCCGATTTGATGGCGTACTCAGAATTCCTAAAAAAACGTATTTTTCATCGAAAAAAAAACACTAATCAAGTTTTAAAAATTCTCCCATTTTCCGTTACCCGACTGTAAATTTTTTTGGAACATGTCATTTTAAGGGAAATTTAATGTTCTTTAATCTACATTGACCCAGAAGGGTATTTTTTTTCATTTAGAACATAATTTTTCATTTTAAAATTTCGTGTTTTTTCTAACTTTGCAGAGTTCATTTTTTAGAGCGTAATAATGTTCTACAAAGTTGAAGAACAGACAATTACTAAAATTGTGATATATATACATAGAAGGTTTGCTTATAAACATCACGATTTTACAAAAAAAGTTTTGAAAAAAAACCTTTTTGTGTTTCTCTTTGTTTCGTCGTCCGTGTCTGTCGCGGGTGACGATGAACGGCCATGATCGACGACGACCAACTTTTTCAAAACTTTTTTTCGTAAAATCGCGATATCTCGTGATGTTTATAAGCAAACCCCTTATGTATTTATATCAAAAAATTTTAATTGTCTGATCTACAACTTTGTAGAACATTATTACAATCTAAAAAAGAACCCTGCAAAGTTAGAAAAAACACGAAATTTTAAAATGAAAATTTTTGTTCAAAATGAAAAAATGACCCTTCTGGGTCAATGTATGTGTGTGCAGTGTGTGTGTGCAACCAACCAAACGGGACCACGCGGTCACTTCTTACAAATTGAGTTGTTTCCATGTATTTTTAGATCTACATTCTATACATGCAAATAACTCGCATAGGCATTTGGGAGGTGTTAGCTCTGCCGAGCTTCGGTGACCCATTTCTACGCTGGCTAGCCGAGCGCGAGGTACTTCAGCTTTATCGACAAGTACCGCCCTGAAGAACGTTTGCACCAATCGGGTTCGAACGTTATTTAGAACTTCCGAACCCTTGTCAAATGGACAAGGACCCAGCGCGTATATAGTTGATAGTAACAGTATTCCTAATTCCATTCATAGCTCACCAAGCCGTGATGGCCTAGTGGTTAGCATTTTTGCTTACCAATCCAAAGGACGGGGGATCGAACCCCGTCTCGAGCGAGTTTGATTTTTCGGTCATGTTCAGAGTTTCAAGATTTATAATTCCTATACTTTCTCGTTGGGAGCAGATGGGAATCGAACCCAGGACCATTCGCTTACAAAGCGAACACCGTGACCAGTCAGCCACGGACGCTCCCTACCCTTCTGGGTCAATGTAGATTCGAAAAGTACATTAAATTTCCCTTAAAATGACATGTTCCAAAAAATTTTACAGTCGAGTAACGGAAAATGGGAGAATTTTTAAAACTTTCTGAGAGTTTTTTTTCGTTGAAAAATACGGTTTTTTCGGAATTCTGAGTACGCCATCAAATCGAGCGTCTAATTTTACATAAAAGTCCCTTTGACACCAAATTTCTATCTCATCACCGTTTCAGGCTGCAAATTATTTAAAAACACCTCTTTTTTCGAATGTTCAAAAATGGAAGGGGTTTCCCCTTAGGACAAAGTTTCAGGCAAATCGAAGTGGGGTCGAGGCAACTGCTGTGTGAGTTGACGGAGAATGACACCCTTATGTTTATATTACATTTTTTTTGTTTTTGTCTGCTCTACAACTCTGTAGAACATTTTTACACTCTAAAAAGTAACCCTGCAAAGTTACAAAAACACGTAATTGTTAAATGAAAAAAAATTATTCTCAATGAAAAAAATGACCTCTCTAGGATAATGCAGATTCGAAAACTGCATTAAATTTCCCGCAAAGTGGCATATCTCACGATTTTTGACAGTTGAGTAACGGGAAATGGTAGCAATTCTAAAGCAATTTATTTACAAATCACTGAAAAACGTGTCTTTGTGAAAATCCAGAAAAAAAGAAAGGGGTCGTACCGCCCCACCATCACGAGATATCAAAAAATGGAGCCCAATTCGTTATCTGGGGCCAAAAGTACCTCTTAGAGCAAAGTTTCATAAACGAATCTAAGAGGGGTTGGGGCATCTTTTTACGATTTTGTGTGAGTCGGCGGAGAATAACCCAAATTCATTGATATTCAAGAATCAATTGGTGAAAAAACATCATGAATGTTACTTTTGAAATGTTTTTTTAATAGTAAAAAAATAAAATAAAACTATAACATCAAGCACAGGCAAAAATCATTCTGCTCTGCCAACAGCCAACAATCCACCCAACGACCCTAAACAAACGCCGGCAGCAGGCACCGTATCGCTAAACCCCGTTTCGATGACTATTAGTTTACCCATCATCGTATGTGACGTTCGTTTTCCACGTTAACGCTATCCACTCTCGATGATCACTGCACTCTGCTCTTTGCTGGCTCTGCCCGCCTTCACCAACACACGGTTGCGAACGGCGAATGCATCAAAGCTCTAAGCTCCTCACGATTCACGAGCGCAAAAGCTCAGCGGTGGCGACGACGACATTGCAGATTTATGCTAGGTTAAATTTTATTTTATGTTTTGCTCCCCCCCTCTTTCTCTCGTTTGAGTGCTGAGTTCATGTTTTCCATGGGGACATGGACGAGGGGATCGTTTGGAGACATGGCAATAAAAAGATGATGATTCAGAATGAATGAATGACGGTCGAAGCAGTTTTCCTACGGAAAACGGAGTGCGCAAATGTAAGCAAACTTGACTTGATTTGCGGGCTTTGTTTGTTCGTTAGTGGCGGATGAGAGTGACATTCTGTCTTGTTTGCTGATGAAATCGGGTTATCTGATTCCTGGCTTTCTCTTCATTGAAATCAAATTGTTAGCTTTGATTATGCCAGTAAGCTTCTCGATTGCATGCAAGCTACTGTGAACTTGCATAAACTTGCAAAGCGTAACGATGCCATGATTAATCGTCCGTATTTTGCCATTTCAACCGATCGGGCTTCATCCACTCAATTTCCCAAGGATGCTTGTGCCCAGATAGCTTCATTATTTGTCAAGTGGCATCGTTTTCAATTTTCTAAACTGCCATCGCACTCGGCTGGATATTATTTTTTCCCGTCGCTTCAGTGCTGAGTGGCTTTTCGCACAGTGGGGTACATTTTCAATTAGTTAAATACAATTTAATATTTCGTTACATGGTAAAAAGTATTTCGTTAAAACAGACATTTACATTCGGATACACCATTTTGTTAAAGATTAAAAGTTTTAAGTAAAATAGAGTAAAAAAGTTGTTTATTCCACCTTATATTTAGAATATTTTGAAGATATAGGTTCTATTTTATTTTTTCCACAATGTTTTCACAAGGTTTATTTTTATAGTGAAATATGATAATTTATATTTTATAAACACGGAGAAAAATTAGATCCCAAAATCATTGGGAACCACGATTTCACGGTACGTTTTTTCGGTTTAAATTAAACAACTTAAAATCGGATCGGACTTAACTTTTAAATTTTATTTGAAATATTGTTCCCCCTCTTTCAATGTTTTCCCAAAAAATCAGATGCCAAAATATGTTGCTAAAATAAAAAAAACTATCTAGGAAAAATGGGGCACTTAAGGTCTTCACAAATTGTGATATTCGAAATCACAGATAAGAAAAGATGGATTGTTTTTCGTGAATTCTTAGAAATTTTGCAAATGTTTGTCAGTTACATAACTGTTTCAGTGTAAGAAGCATTGTGTGATATTATCTGTTTAAAAATTTATAGAAAAATCATGGAAATTTGAAGTATTTTTACATTTATTCTCCCCAGGCCTTTTAACCCTCACACGGTCCGAGGGACTTTGAATAAAATTTGTAGAAAGCTTATTGAAAGTTATTTAAGAAACATTATTTTTTCATTGAAATCGGAGTTGGAACCTTACTCATATTATAAAAATGTTTTCTGTGAAATTTAAGCAATAAAATGAGACAAATTTTTCAAATCTTGTTAGTAAATCTACTACACTCTAAGAACAAATGTAAAAATCCTCTTCAGTTGTATGCCTTAGGTAAAAAAAACATCTGAACAATCTATAGCAAACCATCCTAGATTTTTGTGCGCTCAAAAAAATATAACAAATCAATTTAACCCTCTACAACCCAACCCGCCTTTAGACGAGCTTCGATTAAAAAAATCGCCAAAAATCAATTTTCTTCCAATTTTTGATCATTAAAAAGCATTGGAAAGAAGAACTCTTAAAATTTTAGAAAATGTATGGGTTGGAAGTTTTACTTGTTTTATGTGATTTTGCCAATGTTTTAAAAAATGAAATTTTTTTAGGGGTCAACTTTGGCTGTCTGTTTTACTAAAATTTCCTATATTTTAAGTAAAAAGAAGTATGCAGTAATTTTTCTAGTATCCCAGACTATGCCTCTACGCATTTTGTTACAAGTTAAATGATAATGGTGCCATTTTATAGCAGAAAATGTGAAAAACAGGCAAAAAATTGAAAAAGTGACTGTAAAAACATGAAAAAATTAGATAGGCAAAATGTAATGATAGGAGGTGGTAGAATAGGCCAAATACTACTTAAAACATACATAAACTAAACAAGATAAAGACAAATTAAAATACTAAAAATAAAACAAGAAAAACATAAAACAAGAGAAGTCAAGTTTTTCGTAGAACAAAAGTTGCTGAAATAAAAATTGGGCAGTAGAAGGTTAAGGTAAACAATGAGGTCCAAAAATGCTGATTTGCTCTTAATGGTTAGTTTTTAAGATCAAGGTAATTAAAAATTGATTTTAAATAAATTCATTCTCTGGACTAATTCTTGCAACAATTTATGTTCGATGAAACAAGAAAGGCTATAATTTAGAAAATCTTCAGTAGCACCCAACAAAAATTTACAAAAAAAAAAATCAAATCTTGAATTTGAGGGTTTCAGAGACAATTAATATGAAATTATCAAAAATATTTAGACAGAGCAGAATGGTTTTTCTTCAAGGTTTGTATGGAGAACTAGGGAGGTTCAGCGCTCTTGCATTCAATCCAAATTAAACATGCAATATGTACAAGGAGCGAACTGTGCAATTGTATAAACACATGTTTTTTTAAATAAGAGTTTTTCAAATCCAGTTCTGATTTTGCATTGATTGAATCCCACTTTCCACACACTTGTTTCCAATTTTCCATTTATTCAACTCGTTTTTTTCCTCTCACCCAAAAATAACACTCTCATCCACTCGAATGAATGGCTATGAATTCGATTCCGAAGCTCTCTTGACTATTATACTTGGTTGTATTCTCTGCCATGAAGAACCTCCTTGAAAACAATGGCTTTTAACTCTGAATCGCTTGCGTTGTTTTCCTTGCCAAAGGACCGAGCAAAGCTTTTATTCTTCTCGTATACAACTGTGTTGTTTGCTTAGAGGTTTGCTCGTGGGAGGGGTGTTGTTGCAATTTATGAAACATACATAAACAAACATTTTCTTTCTTTTCTTTTTGCATTTAAAACACATTCACACACACACACACACACTCATCGTCCGTACACCAAGTGCCAGGCAATTCATTTGCAAAACAAACAAACTTGACTGGCACTTGCAGGCTCCTCTGGCTGATGGCTCGTGGGTTTGAATTTCATGGGCAAACATCACGGAATGAATTTGAAAACAGGTGTTTTAGAATGCATGTTTACGACTGGCAGTGTGTGTGTTCGCTGGAAATTGATACAATTTGAGTCGATTGATAGACGAGAGCTACTCATGTTGGAGTTGATGAATGTTTGTAAGGCAGTGATGCAAAATTGAAGCTTGATAGGGGAAATATACCCAATTTAATCACCCTAAGCCGTTCGACCAATTCTCATCCTTTTTGCTGTTTTCCGCTATTAAATCAACATTTTCAGTTGTATAAACAATGGAGAGTTGCTTGCTCACTTTTGTGAGCTTATTACTTTGGAACAGTCAAAAACACTTAATGAAAGCTGTAATTCATGATCAAAGTGCTGATAGGCCGATAATAGAAATAGGCTGAAAAAAGGGTTTAGTTCCCCTACTTATCAACAAAATTTTATTGTTTTTGTAAGTGACAAAAATCTTAACCCAACATTTTTTGAGTTAACATATTTTTTAAGTTGCTTAAGAAAAATGTTTCCTCAATGCAAGGTTTGTGAATTGATATCAGTTGAAAGTTTCTAGAAATCTCTGAATGACAATAAAAAAATACAGAAATGTTTATGTTTTATGAAAAATGCACAACTTTATGTTTTAATAGGATATTTTGTCATCACTGTACATCAATTGGAGAGCACTTGCATTTCAAAATCCACCTACGGACAATCATGAACGGTTTAATTACTTTTTTAAGTGGTTAAAGTCATTTAATTAAATAAATATCAGCAACATTTTAAAGTGTCTTGCACACACTCTACACAATCATTAGTTTTGTTTCAAATTAAAATTTGATTTCAAACATTTCTTTTACTTCTCTCATCGGATTAATTTATTTCTATTCAAATATTGATTTATTTGAGTTCAACACATCTGCTAAAGGAAAAAAGTGGTATTTTCTACGACATTTTGAAACACAACACTTTTTTTATTAGTTTCCTGTTAATTCATATGCTCTAAAACCAAACTGCATCAATATTTCAAAACTGTTGAATTATCTAGGAAGGAATTGCTTCGAGCGATAGCGAGACACTTGCATTGAAAGTATTTTTGAGAAGACATTTTATATATATTTGTTTGCCTTCAATTATGCATACACTTTTTGTTGTTTGTTTCTTAAAAACATTATTGATCGATTCAGTGTAAAACTCTTTGATATGGGTAAAGCTGGTACACATGTTATTTAAAGTTTTTGTGAAACCCTCCCCCCCACCCCTTCAAAGTTGGTCCGAAAAATCAGGGGTTAAAAAAATATTTTTTCAAAAAACTTCATGTTGTTAATGGAAATTTAAGTGCAATCAACTGAAATCAATTTAAAATGCATTCCCCTGCGTTTAGAATAATTTTTGCATGTTTGGGTTGCTTTAAAATCTTTTGAATTTAATGATTGCAAAACAACTGAACTAGTGTAAGATGCATTTTAAAACACTTTTTGCATTCAAACGATGGCTTGTTATTTACACCTTTAAATTTTTTTTTGCAAATCAGGCCAAATGTAACGAATTAAGACAGCTTTTTAAGCCAATTTTTGCAGTTTTATTTTTGAAAGACCACGGTTAAAACAGGAACACATAAAATATAAAACATAAAACATAAAACATGAAATTCAAAACTTATCTATAGTTTTTCATTGACTGGTTATTTGTTGTCGCTTCTTGTTTATTTTTAGACAATGAAATTTGTCAAGCTTTTCTAGTCATGTCATAAAATAATATATAAATGAATTATATTTACAAAAAAACTTATATAATTTAAATATAATTGCATTAAAAATTGTGATTCATTCAAAATCTAAGCATTACAAAAAACAATTTTAAATTTTTACTCAAAATTGTTGTGATTGTTTAGATTGAAGTGTAGCTTACTACCAATTAATAGTTTTGAGCTTATTTTATGATTTTAGACTTGAAAGACATAACAAATGAAATAAAAACATAGATTTTATGACAGTTTCATAAATTTCCTGGGATTCCGGGAATTCCCAGGATTCCGAATATATTTTTCCTATTTCCCGAGAAATAAAAAAACCCGGGAAACACTGAAAATTTTATCAAAAGTTTCTTAGATACAGTTTCGCATCGAAAATCGAACAGGAAAAAAAAGGTTTGCTGAGTGTTAACAAATATGCGTCCAAAAATTAAGAAGGAATAGGTCAGCAACAATTGGACTGATTTCACCGACCAGCAATGTTTCTCCACATTTTTAATTCTTAGAATTCACCAGAATGTCTCAAATATTACATGCAAGTTTAACTTTTCCATCAGTTTTGGGCACCGGATAATCATTCGGCTATTGCGGTTTTTAACCTTTCCAATGAAAATATTTTCATTTTTTCTATAACAACCAGTACATTAATCAGCAATTTATGGATTAATTAAAATATTCAGAAAATCACATTTACTCGCTTTTAACAAGTTTTTCAAAGATTCACATTTGTTTACCTGTGGTGTTATCAAGGCTTTGAAGAGGAAGCTAAATAGATCTTTAGTTAAAAGTAATCAGATAATATGGATTAAGGGAATTTGAAGCTTACAAAATAGTTACCTAAAATTTTGCCCAATTCAAATCGATCAAAAAAATAAAATAAAAATACTACGGTGATACAAAAAATAGCTTCCGCCTCAATAATGGAAGATCCATCAAATATTCCAGCTTTGAATATGAGTTACTATGAACATGAGTTAAAACGACTGGAATCAAGTGGAATTCAAACGAAGACCTTTGGATTGGTATTCCATTTCCCAAAGATCACCGTACACACCAGTCACTTTCCTATCTATAAATAACACGAAGGATTTTACAGTATGTCCACGTTTCCTTCCTCCCCTGACGATTTTAGCTTTTAGGAAATGTAGATTCCGTTCACATAATCATTTGCGCGCTGTTAATTCAATGCAGAAGGTCTGGCCATTTTTATGAGTAAAATAAATTTTGGTGGATCTCGAAAGTACTGCAATCATTGAAAAAGGCAGGAAAAAAATCTTGCAGAACGATTGTGTTCACTGACTGCACTTGTGATTGGATTAGAAAATTGATTTAGTGATAAAAAAAAAAACATTCCATCAAAGTTCTAACTTAATAAAAATTAATAAAATCGCTTTGTTGAATCCTCCAACAAACCAGAAACCAAAAATTTCCACGAAGTTTTCTGCTCTTCTCCCATCCAGCAGTTCGCTTCCAGGAGACATGCTAATTAGCAAGTTACGTAACATAATTAGCCACACAAAATGATGCAATTTCCCGTCTCACAAAAGTTCCACACCCGAAACCCCACAACGGGCCCAGACAATGGAGAGAGAGAGAGAGAGAGAGCGAAAAAAAGCTCCATCCGTTTTCCGAGGTAAAAATAAAACCACTTCAAACGGTGTTTCGGTGGTGTGCGTGAGCGGTTAAGGTGGGTTCGGTTTCGGGTCCTAATTGAATGATGTCCTTTAAATGCTACCCAAATTTCTGGAAAAATACCGTTTTTGGGTTCTGCTGAGAGATTGCGTTTCTTTCCATCTTTGGTGCTTGTAGTCTAATTTCACTGCTGCTCGTCAACAGACTAGAGAGTAATTACGCTCTAAATCACTGGTGGGGCAAATGGTTTCAGGGAAATACCAGCGATGTTTTTGCTCTGCTAATTTTTAGATGTTGCCCCCCAAGCTGAACAACGTGAAAAATCTTTTCTTGCTATCTCGAAGAAAAAAAATGCCTAATGAGACTAGCAAATGCGAACACAGGCCAACGACCACCGACTGTTGGCTTCGGTCCAAAAGTCAAATTACTTTTTATTTATTAGCTTAAGTGGTGGTTGGTAGTTGGCGTTGTAAGAGAAACCCCGAAAAGAGGTTTCTGTTTTGAAAAATTACCCTGCTTTTGAATGATGGTGAAGCTCATCTCAAAAGAATCCGTTGAGATTTATTTAGAAATGAAACTGATTTGCAACTTTGTTCGCTGCTTAGGTTTAAAGAAATACAAAATTTATGAAAATTATTTATAAAAATTTATTTTGATTGATAAGTTTCGAGCATACAAAGTGTTCAATCAGGTGAAACAAATGTTAACTGCCAAATCCTCGAAAATACCTTAACAGCACATAATAAAATCGAACAAAGTTGAAGTGAATTTCAAACATAAAAGGCACAAATTATAATTTACCCAAAGTTTGTCCCCGCGGAAGAAATCTCTTTCCGATCCAATTTGTGTCCGTTTTGCGTCGCCGAATGTAAATCTCGATTGACCTAGTTTGAGGAAGTCGCTTGGATAAAATAGCTAGGACCCCTAGGCAGACTCGTTTGAAGTGGGACTTTTTTTTCTTTTCTTGGAAGTACACAATCGGTGAATGGCGATGATGGACGTTGGACAAGTGCCAATCGAAGTGATTTCGAAGGTATCGAAAAGGATCAACGTTAAACTGGGGATTTGTAAAATGATAAATTTCATTTTGACCCTCAATTTAAAATTTTGGTGTGGTATTTTTCGTTTTTAGAATATAATTTTGTTATTTATTTCTGTTATTTTTAAAATATAACGATGTTAACCTCTCTCGCTAAGGAAAGGCTGAAAAATCGAAAACGAAGTTGACTTTATAGCTGTCGGCCACCATTGCTAGTACCAACCACTAGTGTCTTCCTTTTTATCTACAAGGACTTCGCCGCCCTGGGCTCCTAAGTGTATGAAAGTATGGCACGGAGCGACGGCGCCGAATACCCATTTTTACACAAAGAATTTTAGAGCGCCCGCCGCGGGATTCGAACCGGCGACCTCTGGATTGTGAGTCCAGTGCGCGGTCCGATTGATCCACACGGGCGGAAAAATCACTCGATATAATAGTGTAATTTATTGCCCAACAAATAAGCAAGATCTATTTCCAGTAGTGAATGCTTCAGAAATTAATTTTATCTAGGTTTAACCTTGACATGAAATTTACAGACAAGCTGATAAGTTCAATATGAACAGTAGATTGAAAAAATAAAAACAAATTAGGTTTTTCTCATTTTTTTGTATATTTTTAAAACATTTGTGCCACAAATGCCACATTTGTGGACGCTCTAGATATTTGATAATTTTGAAGGAAAAACAATTAAAAATGAATATTCTAATAAAAAGAAAAAGAGCACGCGGCCACTTGAGGGCAACTTCGTCGCTGTTGTCCATTGACGAGTGCTAAAGTTGAGTGTAGAGTGTTGCGTGGGAGGAAGTAACCTTTTACTCAACCCACCCAGCCCCAGCCCGTTTGCCATTCATCAGAAGCTCGTGTTTGAAACGAGCAAAAAAAAAGTGACAAATAAATTTAATCAAAGTGAGTGACGAAGCTTGAAATCCTTCAAAACCGGCAGAAAAGTAGAAGAAGAATACAACAGCTGAAAATAAAGAAGCATTAACAAGAAGAAGTGGGCAGTTTTGTGGCAGTGACGCCTTAAGGACCTTTCTCAACGCAACTGTGGAGGACGACAAAGAAACCAAAGAACAAAGGCAGCAGCCCCGCCCCGGACGACGATGGTTCAACGGATTGACATTTCCACCATCGGGGGTGAGAAAATTCTGGTAAGAGGCTTAAAAGTGTCAATCTTCAACAAGTGATTTGCGACTTAAAGTCAGTTTAATATAAAAAATGAGTTTTTTTTTTTTCAGAAGCTTCATGTGCTAATTACAACATTTAAAAATTGTCGTAAATCGGTCTCCATCGACACTTCCTGTATTTCTTGTAAGTTTAATCACGTTTTCGGCGGCGATAAAAATGTAATCGATTTCTGAAAGCTCGCCCGGACAAACCACGCACACGTGGAGCTAGAAGGAGGAGGAGGAGTTTGTGTGATAAATGTCTGTCCCAGTGATGGCACAAGCATGTCCGGAGGACGAGAGACGTTTGCCGAAACGTGACCGGGGGATCGCTCAATGGTTTATGACTTCCCGTTCGGAAATCAATCGTGCGAGATATTGGGTTATGAGCTTACGCCTTGCACGTATGTGTGCGTGTTGTGGTGTGCGGTGTGTGCACGTAGACTTTTTATATGTGTCAACAAGTACATTAGGACAAATCATCAAGAAAAGGGATGATGTGTTTAAAATTTAAAGTTTTGGGAATTTAGGTAAAATGAAAAAAAATAGAAGCTCTCAGGTTTACATGTTTACATTTCAAAGTCAAATATTCGGTTAACAAGAACATAATGTTTAATATAATGTAAGCAGTTCCAATCAACCGGTCGAATCAACCAATAAACTCGGTTAAATTCAGTTCGATCTTTGGAAATAGATGACATCGACAAGAGACTCATAAAATGTGCCTTCTTTATCTCCGGCCCTCGAAAAAGTTCTCACAACACCGACTTTATGCATCCTTAATTTTTTTTTTTTTTTATTTTTATCACCATTTTTGTAATGAGCGATGACAATACTTGGTCATTACCCCACTTTTCACCACCCAAGTTAGAACTATCGAAAAAAACGTTACTTAATCCACCTTTAGGTGGTTGGTGCCTTCCTCACATTCATGAAGTCAATACATTCAGTAAAAATAGCAACATTCCTCCTTAACATGTTTAACTGATCAACTTCATTACTAATTTCTTTTGATAGGGTTCGCAGACCTTCTGGCTCATCGGCAAGGTCTGATAAAAAAAACCTATCCAACGATAGTTCGCATGGAAGATTCAGACAATATTTTTATCACAATATCTGAAATCCGACCTCTAAAAAGTGTAGAAATAACACTTAAGTGCTAATAACTTTTGAAAGGATTATCAGATCCTCAATGTATTAGGCTCATTTGAAAGGTCTTTCAATTATCTTACTAACGACAAGTCGCATTATGGATCCGGACATCATTTTTACTGAAATATCTGAGATCCGGCCTCCAAAAAGTGTATAAATAACATATAAATAACACTTAAGTGCTAATAACTTTTGATAGGGTTGTCAGATCCTTGATGTTTTAGGCTCATTTGAAAGGTCTTTCGATTATCTAACTAACGATGGGTCGCATGAAGGACCCGAACATCAGTTCCATTGAAATATCTGAGATCCGGCCTCCAAAAAGTGTATAAATAACACTTAAGTGCACTTAAGTGCCCCGCCCGTGTGGATCAATCGGACCGCGCACTAGACTCCAATCCAGAGGTCGCCGGTTCGAATCCCGCGGCGGGCGCTCTAAAATTCTTTGTGTAAATATGGGTATTCGGCGCCGTCGCTCCGTGCCATACTTTCATACACTTAGGAGCCCAGGGCGGCGAAGCCCTTGTAGATAAAAAGGAAGACACTAAGACACAGTCTTGTGGTTGGTACTAGCAATGGTGGCCGACAGCTATAAAGTCAACTTCGTTTTTTTTTCGCTAATAACTTTTGATAGGGTTGTCAGATCTGCAATGTTTTGGACTCATTGAAAATGTCTTTTTAATACCTTTCTGAAAATGTATAACATGATACAAAAACTTGCAAAAAACACCCTTTTTACAATCTTCCGGACATACGCCAAAATCGTTTTTTTAGCATAACTTTTGAAGTACTTAGCTAAACTTGCTGATTTTAAATAGAGACCTATGAGACCCCAAGACGGATCGAATGAGACTAATACGGTCAAAATCCCTTCATCCAGTTCGGAGATAATCGAGTAACAATTTTTCCGCCCACCCACCCACACACGACCACACAGACATTTGCTCAGAACATGATTCTGAGTCGATAGGTAAACGTGAAGGTGGGTCTACGAGGTCGAATAAATTTTCCGTTTTTCTCGTTTTTTTCGGGTGATTTTATAGCCTTTCCTCAGTAAGGTGAGGAAGGCAAAAATATCCAGAATTATTGACTCGCGTTGATGCAAACTGTTTCAAGTAAATTTTCATAAAAAGATGTCCTTGAAGTATTTTTTTAGTGACAGTTTCTTTCTTAGAATTACAAGTAAAATTGAGACAGTTTTACAAAAACATATTCCGTGAATTGAATTAAAATACCGACTTTTTCCATTCATTGACTTGTGTGACCATTCTGAAATGTTTATTAAGACGTTTCCCAGTGAGAATCTTGAGTCAAATCGACTCGAGGCTCGAACCGCAATAGGATTCGGTATCCCTACACAGTAAAAAAAAAAATCATGGTAATATTACATCTGACACCTTTAATGTCAGAAAAAATGTGTAATATTACCTCTGACAATTTGCAATTATAGCACTTTTCTGGTGTAATGTATCTTTTTCAGACTAAATTGAGGTAAAATTACATCATGCACGTCAATTTTTATGTACAACGAAAAAAACACGCATTCCGATCCCTTTTTTGACTTCAATTAAAAAAATTAATTGAAAAGACAACATTTCACGATGGATCAACTATGGTCCCCTCGTTCCCCCACGATGGATCAACTATGGTCCCCTACTGTCATGCAAGTAGTCAAGTACACAGTAAAAAACAAATCATGGTAATATTACAACTGAGAAGGCGTGCATCTTTTATGTCAGAAAAAAATGTTTAATTTTACCTCTAAAAATGTGTAATTGTACCACTTTTCTGGTGTAATTTCACTTTTTAAGTCTAAATTAAGATAAAATTACGTCATAAAGGAGGTTATATTTCAAATATACACATTTTTTTACTGTGTCGTACAAAGGGTCATTGTACTCAGAAAAATAAGCTCTATCGTTGTGAACAACGATACCAGCAATTTTTTTTTTGGCAACTCAATTTTAAAAATATTAAAATTCGGTGAAAGTCTGAAATTTGAAAAAAAAAAACGATGAAAACCTTGGAAATAAAAAAATCTAGAAACGCCGTGAATTCCAAGCATACATTTTTCAACATCATTTTCTGCTATTGGATTTTTCATACAGATTTGGTTTAATGGACTGCATTTTTTCAACTAGAGCAGGTTATAAAATTTTAAATTCAAAGATTTGATTATAATTAATAAATTAGAAAGTGAGAGTTTTTATTTTATTCAAAAAGGTCAAATCTTCAAGTAAAAATCTTTTTCTTCATAAATTTTATATACATCAGATTTTTATGTATTTCACAAAAAAAATTAAAACATGTTTTAAATAAAATTTGAATGTTATTTTTCAAATCATGCACAAATGGTCTCCATGACACACCAATTCCCTCACGAAAACCGTTCGGTTCGAAAAAAAGTTTTCTTATCAGGCCCAAAATCTATTGTCCCGAAACCTTCACACAACATTTTTAGTTCGCATACGACTATATTCAAATAAACTTAAAATTATTTTTTCTTAAAAGCTTAACTAATAACTTTTAATTTTCGTCCAGAGTGCTAAAAAGAGTGGAATTGGTGGGGAGGTATCTTTTTAATGTAGTTTTTGTAATAGTTGACAAAAATTGATTTTTTTGCCACTCTAATACGGCATATAGTATCCAAACATACAATACGGATCTAATTTTTGGCCTTGGAACAAATTCCGGCCAATTATGGGCCCATTTGGAGAACTTTTTTTTTCGAATCTTGCTGTTTTCGTGGGGTATTCTAAGTCATCGTTCTTTTAACGCAAAAAGTAAAGAAGCTATTAGACTATGGCAAACAAACAAACAAACTCGCAATTTTGCCAAACTCGCAAACAATGACAAATGTATGCAGGCTAACTACAAGACTGTCAAGAAGTTTATTTGTTAGCAAGTTTGTTTGTTTGCCATAGTCTAATTGCTCCTTAACTATCAAAATCAATTTGAAATAACAATTTGCATAGCGATTTTTTTAAAGCACATGAAAATGATTTAGAATGCTTTAATACTTGTTAAAAAAAAATCCTGATTTTGAAACATGAAAAAATCAAGGGTTTCCAGCAAGGTTTTCACACTGGCAAATAATTATTAATTACTCAGAATTTAAGCTGGTAATTCAGTAATTCATCAATTATTTAGTAATAATGGGGATTAGAGTAATTAAAAGTAATAAATGTGCAATTAAAGTTATTATTGAGCAATTAAATTAATGTAATATTTTTAAAATTGTATCTTTTATATATTTTTAAATAAAAGCGACTTACAAAGATTCCTAAAAAAACTGGTTCTTTGTGTAGAGGGTCCTATCTACTAAAGTTCTCTATGAAAACTTCGCTACAATGTTGACAAAAAAGTGATGTAAGAATTTTTCTGATTAACAACAAAAGGAAACGCCATGATAGATTACCAAGAAAAAAATGTGGTTTTGAATCCCAAATTTATGCATTTTTCATTAAATATTCTTTCTAGGTTAAAGTAACGTTAATGAAATAAACAACAACATTAAATATTTGAAATAAAAATCAGTAAAATTAAACTTGTATAAAGATTTTTTTATCATATGCAAATCCATGCTAAAATGTTTTAATAACATAACTTAACAAAATACTTTTGATGCATTTAAAAAATTCTCCGACAAACTATGAAATCCCAAAGCTTCTAAATATAAGTCATATTCTCAATTTAAGTCATGTTCATTCTCATTTTAAGTCATGACTTAAAAAAAGTTGCGTAAATCGAGAATCGTTTAAAAAAAGGTGACTTAAAAAAATATATGGTGTATTCGATTGCATTCCAATGACCCAATTGCTTAAAAAAGTTAAATGATTCAATCTCCAAAAAGCCGTCGGAAATATCATTCAAAATGTATGTCGTTAAATGTTAAATAGAGGGGAAAACTCATAGAGCTTCAAAATTTTCCAGTAAGAAAAGCCTAAATTAAATCAAGTAGATCTTTAAATTCGTTTTCTTATATTTTTAATATATTTTGGTCTTATTTCAAAATTTGTTGTTTCTGAGACAAATTTTCAATTTTAAAAATGAAACTTATTGAAATTCCGAATAAAATTATAATCAATCATTTTTGAATCTATCCATGCATTATATGAGGTATCTTTAAACGCACTTTTAAAATAATTATTTATATTAATTATAACTTCTCAAATCGGCTACCATCCAAAAGCTGAAGCTTGTAAATCACTTTTTTTCGCATTTTTGTTTTTCTATTTGTTGAATTTTGCTATTTTTTTATTTGGATGAAATTTGGTCTTTACGCTTCTGGTGTAAGGCGCCGTGAAAGAAAAATCCGATTTTTCATTTGACTTTTTATCACTGAAAGTTGAATTTATAACATCAATTCATGATGTAGAATAAAATTTGGAATCAAAAATTTCACCGTTAATTTAGGAAGTTGCAATTTTGTTTTAAAGTTTATGTATGACTTGAAAAATCAGGTGGTCGAATTTTTTAAATATCTTCATAGTTCAATGGAATTCGACACATTATAAAATAAAGTTTAGCGCGTTGATAGTCATTTTGAGCATGATTGAATCTGTTAAAAATATTTTTAAATTTGTGAAATTTCGTTAAAGAGTACCCCACGATTTATTTGTTTGCGAAAACAAAACAAAGTTTTCTTCAGAATTTAGCTATAGGAAATCTACATTTAGCTATAGGAATTACTACAAAACATTTCTTCTGGTATGTTTAAACCACGTCTAGTAATTTTTATTTCTATTTTATTTTCTTTATGTTTAAATATAGAGATATTTGTTAATTAGTCCTCATATCTCAACTCACGATACCTCCTCGAAAATTATAGATTCGATTTACAATGTATATTAAATTGAAATTATTGTGAAATTTTCTGCTCTTTCAATAATAATGAATGTCGAATTTCACATAAATCATATTTGTGAACAATATTAAACTAGCACAATTGAAAATTTCGAACAATTTGAATTTTCAGTGATTTACAGAATTTTTATTTTGAATAGAGCTATTGTAATAATTCGTTTAGAGTCATTAAAGGAATAAATAAAGTATATTTTATATATTTATCAATATTTTTTTATTGAAGTGAAAAGTAATTACAGTAATTAATTATCTTGACCCGGTAATTTGAGTAATTAATTGGCAGACTGGCAAGTAATAAATTCTTCTGGATACCCTTGGAAAAAATATTGAGGAAAGTATTAGAAAAATAAATTTAATGTTATCGATTTCACTTCAGTTCTAATACATTGATAATTTAATGTTTAATATAAGTTTTCATTAATTTATTATGCCCATGTTCCCATAAAAATGAAAAAAACAGCAAACTGATAAAAACGCAAGTCAAGTTTGTCCCACACATAAGGCTACGTGTTAAGTTTTCGCGAAAAACCTGATTCACAGTACTGGATGTTTTAGGCTTTTCTGAAAGAGCACATGATTTTGAGCCAAACTGCATCAAAAACTCAAAAGCGATAAAAATGCATATGGGACATTTACGCGAACAGTTACTGCCATCAGAAAAAATATTTTTTTTAAATCTTACGGTTTAGAATTACATTTCTTACAATTGAGACAAAAAACGTAGATCCAGTTTCACCCGGAATAGCATCCGACAAAGCCAAACATCACCAAGTTAAATAACACCGACGACCCTGAACCACGCAAGATAGCCAGTGCAAGGTGACTCAAGTTTCGGGAAGAGCGCAAAATGTCACGCACTTTTCCTTGAGCGGGACGACAGTTTGGTTTATCGCAGCCGGTGGTGCCCGCAGCAACGATGAGTTGGCCAGAACCGTGGAGCTGAGCTGGTGGTCCGCAGCAGAACGTGCTCGGCGGGAGCCCTTTCGGGGCGGAATTTTCAGATTATTTTTGAAGACTTGATTTTTTGAAGAATAATGCTGGCAATGTTGAGTGGTCGATAATTCGTCTAATATATTTTTGTTTGATAAAAAAATGATTTTGAAGACTCCGGTTCGCAAAGGGTTTTTAACGATGACCACAAATTAATCGCACGCGACCGTTTATCACACAAATGGAAACCGATCAAATTGAGTACTCTGATGTGACGTGGCGCGAGTTGTTGGCTTAAGAAAACCGAAGTACGTGACTGGCCGATAATGGAATCAATATGCGGGTGGTGTCGTCTCGTTCGACTTTTTTTTCTGCGTTGAAGTTGACAGTGTCGGGTATCGCGTTACGATGACGGCGGGTTTTATTGACGGGCCTCGCCAAGGTCTGCCAGGTAAAACTGGAGGTGTTTGTCAAGTTCAAGAGCGAAAGGGTTCACCAATCCATTATGTTTGCACCGGCTTCTCAATGATGAGGAGTGGATGGGGTTTCTACTTTGCATATGTGGGCATGAGCGAAGGTTTTGCGGAATTGATCTGCTAAAGTTTACCTCGAAACGTGCGAGGAATCGTTGAAATTGTTTTGTGGAACTGGAAGCAATCTGGATTATTCGATGGAAGTCATTTATTCCGCTGGAAATGTGTGTTTATTGAGTTTCCGTTGAATCTTTTACATTACTGTGGAGCTGACAACTTGCTCTTGTACTAAACGATTCACAGAACAATTCATCAAATTGACGATTAAACAATACAGTTTCATGATTTCAGGAATCACTTTCATTATATAAATCAACTCACTGTTTTCACACATTTCACGGCAGGAAGGAAGTTTTCAATGGTTGGATTAATTTATAATACACTGACCAGGTGTAATGGTATTATCAATATAGCTTTGTTATTTTATCATCCACTATTGAAAATAATTAAATGAGGAAATACAAAAAAGCGGGAATCCACATCATCCATTTGAGTGATGCAATAGAATTAAAAAAGCTATTGAATTAAAATGATTTGCATTTGAGCAGCAAGAACTTATAAAAACAATATCTTTATTTTGCACTTTTACCAGTGTTGGTTTTTTACATTTTTTCCAGATTCATGAAATGGATATTATTTTTTCACACCTATTTTATTTTTTCTCACTAAAAAAAGGTGCAGGTGGTTATGTTACACATGACCAGTATGACAAAGAACTTTGCAAGATGATTGTTGAAATTTTCGATTAGAATGTCCGGTCCAAATTTCCCCAAGATTCCCTTATAATTAACGTCCTATCGAACTAACGGGACGGAAATTGCAAGTGGAGCTGAAATAGAAATCGAGATGAAATCAATTGACTTTTCTTCACCACTCGAAAGTTACCAAGATGCGGGAATGTTTTTGCAAGGCTGTTGCAAGCAATCGGCGGCAGTAAAGGAAATTTGAACAGCAGACATTAGAACTGCCCTTTACAGGGCTCTAATTAATTACGGGATAGTTATTCTAAATTTCCAGAAACAGATTTTCGCAGCGGCACAAAAAAATGTGCATCGCAGTAATCTATTTATTACTTCCTGCCTAATAAGCAATTTATTTTAACTGCTTAACTTCAGATAATGGCCAAATGCAACTTTTTATGTCCAGTTTAAAAAATCATAAAGTTTGATACCCATATTGTCCAAACTCTTACGTACTCGTTTATCTCGACTGGGACAGTTAATATGGCTGTTTTCGGCTTAGCAGTCGTAAATACTCAATCAAAAACGATCCGTTTTTGTACAGGATGCAAATGACTTTAGGTGCAACATAGCTTGGTTTCCGAATTCAATGTTAATGTTTTGGTAGAAGTTGATGCTAGCAATACTCGCCATGATCAACTACGTACTCGTTTATCTCGACTGGGACAGTTAATATGGCTGTTTTCGGCTTAGCAGTCGTAAATACTCAATCAAAAACGATCCGTTTTTGTACAGGATGCAAATGACTTTAGGTGCAACATAGCTTGGTTTCTGAATTCAATGTTAATGTCAAATTTCATGTCCAGTATCAAAAACCATAAAGTTTGATACCCATATTGCCCCAATTCTTACGGTCCAGCAAATGTCCCCCCATCGGAACATCCGCGGGGCCTCCGGCCACTCCAGTCCAGGTGTTGGCCAGTTCCAATGATCGACTCCCGCGACTGGCATGTCTTAGCTGGTCCTTGCCTCCAAGCCATCTGCTCCCGGACCTCCAGGCCGTCTGTTACCGGGCCACCAGGCCATCTGCTTCTGATGTGTTCTCGTCGACGTCCAGCAAAAGAATGAATTTTCGGGACCGACCGAGCCGAGTTTTGTTGGCTCGTCGACGATCCGAAAATTACGAGATGGAGTGGGGGTGATTTTAGATACATCAATCTCACGTCTCTCGATTGACTGATTGGGAAACGTTCGCTCATCCAACCAGCGTGCACCAAAAAGAGGGGAAATTTGCCGAGAGGGGAATTCGTCACGTAACGTTTTCGCTTCGCGAAAATTTTGGATTAACACCCCGTATAGAAACCTTAGGACAAAGTTCTTTGTCAAAAAATTAACTTTATTTAACTTTGGAACAGATATAATTGGATTAGAACGATTCAAATAACACTCTACTAACACTTTTTCACTATCGATTTTCCCTCGCACCATGGCTCCTCAATTCCCAACAAAAAACCTTCACCCCAGCACGACACTTAATTTGTTATTTCAATCTATCCCGGAGCTAATTGACCCAATAACAATTTGCTCGCAGCCGATCCCGGCATCACCATCAGCAGTCAATGAGCCAACTCATTGACTCATCGAGTGCAGAGCAGAGCTCACTCAAATTTGTTAGCCAAACTGGCATGATTGTCGTCTCGATGTGCCATTAGGGTGAATTGGATTGACGAAAGTTTCACTTTCACCCAACACTGGATGTATGTGAATGTTGAAACAGATGCTTAAATGACTGAATTTTCTCGTTGGATTCTATTCTCTACGCACTTTTGCCACTTTTAAGTAGCTTGAGTAAACTTTTAATTGGGACGCAAATCAACGCCCCATTGCCACACTAACTTCCAGCAGCGTAGTAAACTGTAAGGTTGTCCCCCCACCAGTCTCATTAAAGTCATTATAGTGGGACGAACTGAGCAGTTTGAACCATTGAAAGTTTTCTTTTTAATGATGGTCTTGGGAAAGTTTTGCAGCGAACAAGGGAGCAACAGTGTAGCTTCAAAGTTTGCCTAAGATTGTCAAGCTGGCAATCCACTTGAGAGTTTGTTTAATCCTTGATAATGAATCGTAAATTTTCAGAAAGTTTGCTCATTGCTGGTAGTACAAAATGCAGGCCAAATGGCAAATTGAAATAAAATTTGTCCTATTTTTTCACAGCAGACGTGTCACAAGATATCACACAAGCGACGACATAATATCAACACTTCCTTAATTCCAAACATTGAGCAAACCGTTTCACTGTTCTCCCGCCAAAACTGTTCTGTGTGATATCCATATCAAAGCGAGTTTTTCATAGTTTTCTACCACACAGTTCTTCCGTTTCAAACTGCCAGACACAATAAAGGGAAATCGGCCCAACGGATTGCCCTGGGATGAAACCAATCCCTTTGCTTTGGCATTGAGCCAGCATTTTTTTCCAATTCTTCTGAACTCCCCACAGGGCTTCTCGATTTACGACCGTGTGCTGTCTTGTGTACTTTCCCGAGATTCGGTTTTCACGTTGAAAACCGATAGCATCAATCGAAGACGACGTTCAATAGCTGAGGGGGTGAAGGTGGAGTGGAAAATGCATTTTCCATTGGTTTTTCCTCGATGATTGCGAATTGCTGACCGTACCTTTTGACCTTCCGCCTTGTTCCCGGGGAGAATTTGCAATGCATTACAAATAGATTTTAATTATTTGTCCTTCCTTTCTCCGTACTCGTTTTGCAGGAATCTTCCGGCGGTCGACGCTCGTTACGACGGTGGCTGAACGCGTTCCGGCATCGGCTCAGCAAACGGGGCCGCTCGAAGCCCCCCGACCAGTTCCTGGACAAGTTTTCCTCCACGACCGCCTCGGACACCCGGCTGCACCAGACAGCCCAGGCGCTGCCCTCGGACGGAACCTGCAGCCGGCTGTCCGTCGATCCGTCCCTGCCCTCACATTACCGGGTAAGTTTCGCCGCCGCTCGATTCAATTAAGCACAAACAGAACATTCAATTAGAGAAGACCGCGTGCGTAGGTGCTTAGCGCAAATTTAGTGATTAGAGAAATTAATTCATCCCCATGCTATCCAATTAAAACTTTGTGATTCGGGTTAACCCAACCGAAACCGACAACCCGCCAGGATTGAGTGGCTGGTGCTTGCCCATGACCTACAATGTGAAAGTGCCAGGGACTTGATGTCAAATGCAGACCCAATTATCCACCGAAAGCTCTCACTTTAGCTGGTCGTAAACGGTTTACCACTCTGAACCAAGACGATGGTCAATCACTTTAACTGCTGGCATTTCATCACTCTGGTGGAGCCTGGAGAGATTAGACGGTTTAGATAGATCTTATCTTGACTCATTTATTGTTGCTGTCAATTTGCACATCGTCTCCTTTGTATTGGTCCATTTGGCATCTACGTTGAAACCCGGGCAGACGGTAATAACAAAACTATGCCATTTTAATAACAAATATTGTTAAAATAACAGAAAGTGTTATGGAATCTTCTTGAAAAATCATTTTTTGCATAAGTGTTTAATAACAGTTTATGTTATCATAACAAAAATTGTTATTGGTCTGATATTGGTTGAAAGCCAAAACAACTTGGGAATAACATTATGTGTTATGGAAGAATAACTCCAACTGTTATTGGGATGATCGGATTAGTTGTTAAAATAACAAAAAATAAAAACAAAGATTTGTTCGAAGAATAACTAAAAATGTTATTAGTCTGTTATTACAATAACAATTCAATAACAAAAAAATCATTACGACGAATAACAAATCTTGTTATAAATAACAGAAAATGTTATTGGCCTAGTATTTTCAAATATCAAAAAATGTTATTCCCAAGTTATTTCCGTCTGCTCGGGAATGGGTCACTATTGCTAGGAAACTAATAAAAGAATCTATCAAGACCAGGCTTATAAGATTTCAGAGAAGACTCTGATTGAATCAAGATGTCAGTCTTTTATTGTTCTTGACATTTTTCTAAGCATTCAAATTAATAAGGCCATTACAAATTTTGTTTCACCAATTTAAATGAAAATGAATTCCATTCGAAAAAATAGTTTTTTCCCAATTGATCCTTAATTTTTATTCGTTGGAAGTTTTCTCAACTTTTTGAAAAATATTTTCTGATTTTTTTTATCACGACGAACAGTAAAATAAGGCTAACCAATATAATCATAGCCATTTTAAAATGTTAGTCATGATTTTTAAAATCCGTTAATATTTTTTCCAAAGAGTTGCGAAAATTTCACACATGTTTCACTTTTTTATTAATCCATCATCATTCCGGTAAGAGAATCGAACTCACAACCTCTGGTTTGAAAACCTAGCACGCCGCTAGTCGAAACCCATCCCAAACCGGTCACTATTCCAAGTGAGCAGATTAATTCTTTGAAAGGATCTGACTTTGGCAAGCTAGACAGGAATCGAACCCATCACCTTCCGCTTACAAGGCGAAAACCGTAACCTCACAGCCACACAGCTTGGCAACATTGAAACAATGCAGAACTGGTAAACTCATTTTTGGTAATATTTATTCTGTGCAAAGCCATATCTCAGTAATCAAAGGTCAAATTAATAATGTCCCAAAAAAAATGGTAAAGAATTTGCTTAGCCTGTCTTATATTTTTTTTTTAAATGGACAAGGACGGACACAATTTTTGAAAAAAAAAAACAATGTAAATTTTGTTGATTAATTTAACATAAAACTGGCTATTACTCAAAAACGGTACATTCATGTGAATTCTACGAAAGTATTTCCGGATTAAGGATTAAATTTGATATTTTAAATGAGTTTTTTTTATCCCTGTGTTTATCACATGAAATTAGAAAAAAATAAATTTGATTGGTTTTTGATGTGCATATCCAGAGTTAAAAAAAACATAAAGTTCCTATAAACATATGAAACGCAATAGCATAAATGACCTTTTAAAAATAAATTAGATATCGAATTATGAAAAAATCGATGGGGTCTTGACATCGAGTTTTTTTTGGTTTATAAAATATTTAAAAAAACAAATAAAGTCAAGACTCGATTGTTCAAAGCTTCGATTATCTGTGGTTTCGATTATCCGAAGTTCGATTATCCGACGGAAACATTTTTTTGTCTTGCTTTAACATCAAATTTTAATTCTACGACTTCATGTAAGTAAAATTTCAATAGTTTATTGTCTATAAAAGTACAAAATAATTGTTTAAAATTTTTCATCACCACTCTTTTGGCCGCCATCTTGGATTTAAACATTCTAAGTCACTTTACACTGAAATTAAAAAAAAGTACCAAATTCCTAAATTCTACGAATTTTGCCTCCTTTCCTTATTAAGTCCAAAAAACCCGATTACTAAATAAGGAAAAGTGGCAAAATTCCTAGAATTTGGGAATTTGGTACTTTTTTTTATTTCAGTGTAGAGTAGTGTTGAGATCATATTCAATCTCGACAATCAAAAACTAGACATCGAAAAAAAAATCGTGGTTCGATTACTCGAAGAATCGATTACCCGAAGTGTTTTTTTTTTCATTTTCCTATGTCTTCATTAAATCATTAATTCCTTCGGATATTTGAGTCTGAACCGTAGTCCTAATCAGAACTTATAACTTTGCCGAAGACACCAAATCGATCAAACATTCTCGAGATACAGATTTTCATTGCACTTTTTAATGGCCAGCTCCCAAATTGGTAAGGGGACTTGTATGAAAAAAGTAATGATGCAAAATGGCTTGTCTTGATATAAGAAATCGAACAAATAACAAATAAAAAAAAACAAACAAAAATAAGGGCTGGGGTTTTTTTGCTTGTGCATTGATATTCTGTAATTTTTCGATGCGTGAAGCATGTTGTGATTTGGTTCCAAATTAGACTTGAAATTTGTTTTTTTTAATTTGTATTACACACAACCAGATAACTTTGGAACATTTTTGAGTCTTTTTTTAAGTCAGAGAACCAAATATAGTAAAAAAAAATCATGATTCGATTATCCATTGTGAAGTTTTGGCGAAGACATCGTATAATCGAGTACGGACCGGTTGTTTCCCACATCAAATCCTTCAAGAAATCTTGAGAAAGGAACCATTTGATTAGGGTTTACAACAGTGAAAAAATAAAAGCAAATTGATTTAAATTCCAGGTCTGTGGTAGACCCACTTGGGATCCACTAAACTTTAACCAAATAAGCCCAATTTCTCCCATTTTCTCCATAAATAAACAGATCCATCAAGTTAATACGAATACAGAAGCTAAGATTATCAACTTTAAAGCCGAGATCATCGCCACCTTGACCTCCCGCGGACTCATCATCCAAAGGCAAACTGAGCATAATTTCCTCGCGCCAGAAGATTTATATCCGACTTATCTTAGGTCGGCAATCTCCCGAAAGCAATCGTCACAACAAGCTCCAAGCCGGCATTTGGCACCGCAGTGTGAAAATGAAGCGCTTTGAAGATGCGATAAGCACGCACTGTCACTAGGAGAGAGAGAGGGGGGCGATAGTTGCCAAATTAATCATAATTGAGGGAGAGCGATTTGACATTTTAATTACCCCTGATACGGCTGGCTGGTTGTGTGCGAACCGCAGAACCAAGGTTGTGATTTATCACGCTGGAGACAACTTGTCACCGTGGTGTGATGAACCGGGTGACCGCAGCAAAACATGGGGGAGGCCTTTAACATTTTATTGATTTTATAATGATGGCAATTAAAAACTGAGTTGGAAAATATTGAGTCATTTAAAATACAAATAACAAATTAAGAAAAGTTAAGTCTGTTTACAATTGTTGCAAAAATGATTGTTGTTCAATGTTCAGTAACAAAAGTTATCGTCTTTCTATGTATTCTGGTCTAGTCAGCTCTCCTTTTGAAGATTCTCAACTTGGCCTTGAACGAACCATCGACCTTTTACTGATCGCACCCAAATCCCTTCCTTCATCTCCTCACTAAACTGGATATACTTCAATCAATCATGCCGTTCCATCACTTAATCCAGTCGATGCAATATGTGGTACTCATCCCCTCCACAAATCTCTAGTGTTACAGAGTATATCCTCAGTACATTTTATTTCCTCTTTTTTTTCATAAAATCAATGTCCACTTCCGTCCGGTAATCCATTAGTTACACTCTCCGGGCATGTCCTGAAGAAAGACGTTGTCCAGATATCTAATACCATGTCTTGTCTCTGTCTTTGTCTCTTTTTTTTCTTCTTCTTCCAGTGGCTGTCGGTGGTGTCGCTAGCCGTACTGTACAATATAGTGTTTGTGATAGGACGTGCCGTGTTCTGGGAGATCAACCGCCAGGCGCCGGCACTCTGGTGGACCTTAGACTATTTATGTGATTTTATATACTTAGCCGACACGTTAGTGCATTGTCATGAGGGTAAGTACAGCTGGGAGGGATCGCAAAAGCCAACTTGACTTCTATACTGAGTTTTAAAATTGATTGATTTTTAACATTTAAAAACATTTACTGTTAATTTTCATATTGTTTTTCAAGAAACTAGAAACATTGCGCAAAACATTATTAAATTTCCTCCATCCTAAGTTAAACAAATGCTCTTTCGTCTGGAGCATCAATCTTGCCTCCTCCCAGGCCGGGAATCGATTTTAAATCGATCACGCGGGAAGGTGCCAAACCGTACATAAATTATCCTCATTTTATCCCCCGTGGCTGGTAAGCTGGTGATTTTCCGCTCATTTCCTTTGCTTGTTTTCACGAATACTTGTCGTCGACATTACAGCTTCCATCAATAACCGGTGATGAAGGGGGTGGGTGGACCAGACAAAAGTCCTTGCTTGCTCTAAGACATTACTTTTTCTTTGAAAACGTAACGCACAACTCAACTGGTGCAACTGAAAGAGATAATAAAAAACTTCAGTCATGACGCAATTTGTACAGAAGGTTACAAGTTGCTGGAAGGAAACGTTGAAGGAGTTATGTGAACATATTGAGGTTATATAAACCGTCGTGGAAGGTTAACTGTACCCGCAATCATGGTTGGGAAACAGACTCTTAGTAATTACTGATTTGCATAACAGTTTGCAGAAGTTGAATCAGCTACTATAAATCACAAAAATCATGGTAATATTACAACTGGGAAGGGGTACATTTTTTATGTAAAAAAAAGTGTAATTTTACCTCTGAAAATGTGTAATTTTACAACTTTTCTGGTGTAATGCCACTTTTTCAGTCTAAATTGAAGTGAAATTACATCATTAAAGAAGTAATATTCAATCTTCCGAAATTAACCAATCCAAATTTACACAATTTTTCACTGTGCAGATTCGAAAAGTACAATTCTTTGACACCAAATTTCCATCCCAGCACGTTTTCAGGCTGCAAATTATTGAAAAACATGTCTTTTTACGCATGTTCAAAAATCGAAGTGGTCGTACCGCCCCCCTGTCACGAGGTATCAAAAAACGTACCTCGGATTCGTGATCAGGGAGAAAAGTAACTTTTTTTGTAAAGGATTTTTTCCGAAATAATTTCAAGATTATAATACCCACGTCTCAACACTTATTTTATTATCATAAGAATACTAACAAGTAAATAACACTTGAATATAAATTTGTTCACTTAAACACGCAATACAGTGTGTAATTTTTGCCTTTTAAAATGTGAAATGTCACTTTTTCAGTCTAAATTGAAGTAAAATTACATTAATAATATTCAACCTTCCAATAATACACCTTCCAAATTTACACAATTTATAACTGTTTGAAAAAAAAGTTGAATTTTGGAAGGTTGAAAATTTGGTAGGTTAAATATTACAACTTTTTTGAGTAATATTACATAAAAAATTTGTAAAAATGTGAACCTGAACAAAATTCACCAAAATATGATGAAAATTCACCTAAATATGATGAAAAATCACCAATACCTGATGAAATATCACACATTTTTTCGACACAAAATCTGTCATCATTTCCTGATGAATATTACCATAATTTTTTATCTGTGTAGCTTTTTGGAATTTCCTCGTTGGATCCACATTCGAGTATGGATGTTGTCTTAAAACATTTAGAAAAATGAGAAATTTCTATGATTTGATGAGGATAAATAAAGTCTTCATAGAAACTTGCATACACATTTTGCATGAAAAATATTTTTTAAGAAAAATAAAACAAAGCATAAGTGCAAAAAAGTTGCAACAGGATAATTTTCTACCAACTCACATAGCTTTTTGGACTTAAAGGTAATTTGTGGCCCTGATCACGAATTCGAGGTCCATTAGTTGATATCTCGTGACGGAAGGGCTGTACGACCCCTGCCATTTTTGAACATGCCAAAAAATACATGATTTTCTATAATTTGCAGCCTAAAACGGGAATGAGATGGAAATTTGGTGTCAAATGGTCTTTTATGTGAAATTGGACAAATGGCTTTTATGTGAAATTGGACGCTCGATTTGATGGCGTACTCAGAATTCTGAAAAAATGTAATTTTCATCGAAAAAAAAACACTATTTTTTTTTTTAATTCTGCCATTTTTCATAACTTAATTGTATTTTTTTTTTTGGAACATGCCATTTTATGGGATATTTAATGTACTTTTCGAATCTGAAATAAATTAGAAGGGTCATTTTACATTCAGAACAACCAAGGTAGGTAATTTTTCATTCAAAACAAAAAATTTCAATCTAAAATTTCTTGTTTTTTCTAACTTTGCTTTGAGTTAATTATTTTTCAGAGTGTAACAATGTTCTACAAAGTTGTTAAGCAGAAACGAAGTTTTCTTGAAAGACACCTAAATGCCACGCTTTTTGTTCACCACTCGGAGAATCCTTCGCATCTTATGCCATTATGGAGAAGTGATGGGAAAAAATAATGTTACTTTTTCCTGTTCCGCTCGACTAACCTCTCCATAAACAATTTTTCCACCGCCCGGGCACGTCACGTTCGTGTGCCGTTGCGTTTATTGCGTTGCGAGCAGCGCTATTCTAGAGATGTAGCTCTCGTATTCACGCGTCAGGTGTAACTTTGCTCAAACTTCCGACCATATTTTTTTTCTTTTGGGTTAGGGTTCTCACGGTAAGATTCTGCTTCTTGGTCTACGGAAGGTGAAACTTTGTAAAATTTGGTGGAAATCTTAAATGTAAATTTCTTCGGGATATTTAGTTTGAGTTTAAGGCAAAAGTTGGAGAAAAACATTTCGAAATAAAATTTAGAAAAAAAAACGATCCCTGGCTTCCAGTGCACGTTAATCTCCATAAGCAAAAGAATGCTCCACAATAATGCAAACGACTTGTATGCTACAAGTTTCCCATCAACACCCCCGCTTCACACGGGAGGAAAAATAACAAATAAAAAAGAAGACGAATCTTCATCGCCCTTGAATGGTTCCATTCTGTTACCCGGCTGTGTGAGAGAGGCACAGCGCTGGAGTCGTCCTTACAAAGTGGGGATGCTGCTGAGGTCACGTTGTCGGAGCTTTTGCTCATTTTGTGCTGCCACTTCCATTTTTTCCAACGCTTCTCTTGCCACGACGCGCTCCAAGCTTGGCAACACTGCTGGTTCGAAGCTCTAGGACTTTACACCAAGGTGAGGGCTGTGTGTCGTGACAGCTTCTGGAACTACGCCATAAACCATCGACAAGCCATTCAATAATGTACTTGTGTGTTTTCCCTTCGGTTCCGGGACCGTCGTCAACGTATGTGTGTGTGTGTGTGAGAAACTCCATTGTTGGAATATGTGTCTAGCCGGAAAGATTGATGTTGAACACGGAAAAGGGGTTCGAAATTGGGTGGAAGAGGATTTTAGACTCTGTCATCTGTGTTCGATGGGAGGAGCACACTCTGGATGCACATCGCAGCGAGAGCAAAGTGGGTAATAACACATAAGTAGGCAAGTGTTTTGTTTGTTTTCGGTGATTTTATCACTTTTATTGTGTACATAGCATGATTACTCAAGATCAAGTGAGTGATTGAATTGCTTACACGAAAACTTGACAGTCTCAAAATGGTATGTGTTGATGGTAGGTTTTTTTTTAATAGTAAGTAATTCATGAATGATAATTCTATAAACAAACACGATAATTTATCAAATGAATCTTGGTTTATGTATTTCCAGATAACTTTGGAGCGTATTTGGAGTCATACTTGAGCTCATTTACCCTAATATAGTAGAAAAGGAAAAAAATAAATAAAAAACTAGCACATAAAATATGGTTTGCGCTGTTTCGAGATATTTTAGTTAAAAACTTGCGTCTTTAAATAGCTGTAACTTTTGACCCTAAAATGCTAAATTAACTTCTCAAAAATGAAAACATATGTTTTTAAAGCTCTGAAAGTGCTCAGAATATCGAAATTCTCTTAAATTCAATCCTGAATTGCTACGTAAAAAATTTTTTTTTTAAGAATTGCTGATATATATGCTGATGATTTTGTGATTTTCTACACGTATGTAACTCCTTAAGCCAATGGTTTTTGTACTCACAACAAAGTGAGTCAAACATAATCGCGGACATAATAGAAATTACTGCATACCTACTTATTTTGACAAAAAAAGAAAGAGAATATTGTTAAAAACATGATTGAAGTTGAACCCAAAAAATATACTATTTTCAAAATATTGGCAACGTCACATGAAACAAGCAAAATCATCAAACCCGAGATTTTCTGAAAAAAAAAGAGGTCTTCATTTCAATGCTTTTTGGAAACTCACAATAGGATGATTTTTGTTTTTTAGATTTATAGATTGTAGGTAATAGGCGCATTTTTTTGGTATCAGGCGCTCACAAAGTTATAGCAGAATAGAAAAAAAATGAATAATGTGGCATATTTTGGAAAACTACTTAGGCCGTTGCAAACATTTTTCAAAAGTGTATGCCCCCCCCCCTCCTTCCCCCCCTTCAAAGTCGGACTGAATACAGTCATGCCTCAGTTTAGCACCACCGAGGCGTGCATTACTGAAGCACACAGCTTATGGGATGTTGGCTATATGGGAGACATGGGGTATAATCGTGTGAAAAATCATGCAAACATCAAAAAGTTATAGTGTTTTGAAATCGGGATGATGCCAGCTCTCCATTGGGACCATCCATAAACCACGTGGACATTTTAGGGGGGGGGGGGTATGGCGATTGTCCATGCTCCATACAGAAACTTTTTTTTTGTATGGACAATTGTCCACAGGGGGGGGGGGGGGTTGAGATTTCGAAAGTGTCCACGTGGTTTGTGAATGGTCCCATTGCAATTATAACTACATGATTTTTTTTTACAAAAATACGTATGAGCGGAATTTGTTCATGCATTTCGAATGTAAAACCAACATTTTTTGAAAATACTCAAAATTTTCACAAAACTACGTATTTTCGAAAAAATACTCAAATTTTCAGTTTGCACGATATGGGTATCAAATGATCGGATATTTTTTTCATACATTTCGAATGTAATAACAACATTTTTAAAAAAATATTTTCGAGTATTTTCGAAAAATGTAGCTTTAATAACATTCGAAATATATGAAAAAATCCCGAGCAATATTGTAAGAAATGAAATTTTGATTATTTTATCGATAATACATAGTTTTGTGGAAATTTTGAGTATTTTCAAAAAATTGTGTCCACAGGGGGGGGGGGGGGGGTTAAGATTTCGAAAGTGTCCAAATGGTTTGTGAATGGTCCCATTGCAATTATAACTACATGATTTTTTTTTACAAAAATACGTATGAGCGGAATATGTTCATGCATTTCGAATGTAAAACCAACATTTTTTGAAAATACTCAAAATTTTCACAAAACTACGTATTTTCGAAAAAATACTCAAATTTTCAGTTTGCACGATATGGGTATCAAATGATCGGAATTTTTTTTCATACATTTCGAATGTAATAACAACATTTTTAAAAAATGTTTTCGAGTATTTTCAAAAAATGTAGCTGTAATAACATTCGAAATGTATGAAAAAATCCTGATCGATTGATATCCATATTGTCCAAACTGAAATATTGAGTATTTTTTCGACAATACGTAGTTTTGTGAAAATTTTGAGAATTAAAAAAAAGTAATCTTTACATTCGAGATGTATGGAAAAATACTCAAAAAATGTTTTTATTACATTCGAAATGTATAACAAAATTCCGATTGTTTGATACCCATATTTTGAAAAACTAAAATTTAGTGATTTTTTTTGAAAATACGTAGTTTTGTGAAAATTTAGAGTATTTTCAAAAAAATTGTTATAACATTCGAATTTTACGAAAAAATCAGATCATTCGATACCCAAATTGCAATAAATTTTTTTTTTATTTTTCGAGAAACATGGCATTTTTAAAACACAGGAAAAATACGTATTTTTGTGAATATTTTCATGTAATTATAATTGAAATTGATAGCTGCCATCATCCCGATTCCAAAACACTAAAAATTTTTGATGTTTGCATGATCTTCTACATATATAAAAAATTTCGATGGTTTTGTTCGAACGCGAATCAGTTGAACACGGAACGACAGATCGAGGCGTTTTTTGGAAGGTTTATATGCTAAAAAATGACACTTTGGCCACTCTGGGATCGATTCCGGAGCATCTACAGATTGTATGGGAAAATTTACGTAAAATCAAATTTTGATCACAGGAGGCTGAAAAAAAAGCAAAAAACGTCAAGAAACAAAAAAAAGTCAAGACGAAGTTTGTCGGGTAAGGCTTGTTTTTCATATGATTATAGCCAATGTCTCCCATATAGCCAAAATCCCATAAGTTGAACCGTGCTTAACTGAGGCAGCTGAACGAATCAAAACCGGGGCAGTGCAAAACCGAGGCATAACTGTAATCAGAAGGCAAAAAAAAGTTTCGAAAAACTTCAAAATTTAAATGAAAATTTAAGTTTTATCAACCCCTCCACTCCCCCCCCCCCCCCCACTTTGGTCATAGCCGAGGGACATAAACTTCAAAAAATATCAGCAACGGCGTTATTAGTGAAAAAAAAAATTAAACTTGGAATTGTTTTTAGTTAGCCAAACATAATTTGCTTTGTTCTAGAAAAATTAAGATGCTTCTTCTTGTTTTGATGTATCAGATTTATCCCTGTGAAATTCAACACCTACTTCAAACGTGAATGGATTAAGTTTCAAAGTCCGAGCGATGCCACACTCGAAACCATACGTGAACGAACGCACGCAAGCACGTGCACACACGTTCCGAGCGTAACTTTCCCAGACTGATGCCGATGATCGGTAGCCCAAACTTCTCCGGATTGGGCACCGCCACCATTACCAAGTCAAAAAGTTTCCCCTTAATGTACACTGATTTGTTAGGGATTTTTCAACCCACACACCCACACCCACATAAGGAGGATTTGGAAATTGGCACTGTGAGAAATGATGTGGTAATTTGAATGATTTCCCTCCAACAAAATTGCATCAATTTTTTTAGCCGTGTAAGGTTGAACCAAAAGGGTTCACCGGAAACAATTTAGATTCCTGTTGGGTTCGAGTGACGGGTTGACACCGAAAGAAACACCGTCATCTCGGCCAGAGGTGTCCCTTTTTACCCACATTCAATCCCAGATTGATGTCCCTCTAATATGGGGGGCGTTGACATGATGCCAATCCCGTGACCGGTTTTTGCCAGTTTGTTTGGCATCAGCATGGTCAAATCTAAACGAATCCCCCGCTCGCCTTTCAATAGGATGATTCGTTGAAGGTGCTTCCCCTTCCGGTTCCCACTAGGAGACTGACCGGAAGAAAATTTGTTTCTACATCTTTTTACCTCCACCCCTCGTGGGTAATAAATCATTCATAGGTTTTTCCCATTTTCCACATAGCGATATCGACCGACGACCTTTTGTGTGTGGCAATATTTCTTTGGACCCGAAGGTAGCTGACAGATTTTTTTCTACTGCTTTTTCTTATTCTTGTGGCTTAATTCAGACCAGAGGTCGTATGGAACTGGCAGTTTGTGTCGGCATCCAATCAATCGTGAGGGTGTGTAGTGTGCTGTGAATATGTGCTGAGTGAAAGTTTTTCTCCTCAGCTGAAATTGTGATTCAGGGATACACATCATCGAAAGCATTTTTTTGAGACAGTTGTCTTGTTGCATACAAATTTTTAATGTTTTGTGGACGTGTTATTTGCTATTTCTAGTTGTTAAATTAAAAAACTTTGAAGGATGCTTGTAAAATGTAGATCAATGGTAATCAGTTAGTCAGATATGGCTGACTGAGCCTAATTCTTGACAACTTCAACTTCAATATCATCATCAGCTTCGTCTTTGTTTATAAAAGTTGTCATTTGTGCTCAAAATGTTATTTCTTGTTCACCAAAACTTTATTAGTTTTCGTTTTGCTTTTGAAATTAAAATTTGATGTTTTTTTGCTATCAAATACTCTGATTTGAAATAAAATATAATTCAATATTAGAAAGACTAAAAAACATCTATTATTTTTTTTAAGGCCAAAAAAACACGATAACTTCAAAAATCTATGTATACTGCTTTGCAACTAGAGGGTGACGAGCGGGAATTCCCGGGAAAAATTTCCCGGGAAATTGACCATTTTTGGACCTCTCGATTCCCGGGAAATTCGGTCGAGACTCCCGGGAAATTTAAACTTATAAATATCGAAGCAAAATTATGTAAACTAATCAGAAAAAAACATTTAAAAAATTCAAAATTGTTTAGAACATTGAATGTCCAATGTTTGATGTTCAAGTTCGAATAAACCAATGTTTCTCTAATCTTCTTATTCAGAAAGTGTAAATTTTAACTTGTCGAAAATTCCAATAACTATAATTTAGAGAAGCCAAAAAAAGGTGGACCCAAAAATTTACCTTAAAAATTATTTAGCAGTTACACCCCAAGTATGAAATCAAATGTTTTATTTTCAAATATTATTTTTTCGAATTATTTGTAAAAGGGAAAAGCTTTTTCAAGTTAAGTTCAATTTCCATATCTTCTCTTGAGCATAGCAATCCAATCTAGTTTTTTGTGAACATTTGGGTTTTCCTGATAACTGTAAATATTTTTTTCAATGAATATTTAATGTTGAACTAAAAAATTAAAAAAAAAAACAATTTAAATTGTTGTTTTGAGTCGTTGTTTATCATATTGCAAAATTCCCGATAGTGGGAAATTATATATAAGCTATATTAGTTATTGTTTTACAAAAATCTAATAACAAGTTTCACAATCACTCAGTGCGAATTAAGATTCGTAAATATTTTAAACTACAATTTTGAGTCTTAAAAAACTCAAGAAACGATTTTGTTTTTGCAGATTCAGAAAAAAAATAATCAAAAGTTTTATATAGTTCCTCAAAACAATGAGGCTGTTTAAATTAACGTTTCATAGAATTAGTATGAATTAACAGTAACTGAATTCATTTAAAAGAAACAAATTTATTACTTTTCATTTTAAATTTTTGACACTGTTGGCGTAGTAAAAAAACTCCCGGGTCCCGGGAATTCCCGGGAAATTGCCAAGTTCAACTCTCGATTCCCGGGAAATTGAAAATCTCGAGAATCGTCACCCTCTATTTGCAACAGCTTTGGCGTGCAAAAAGCACACTGAAATTAGCAGTAATCTTGGCGACGGACTCCTACTGATGGTGATGACCATGCGACGCGTCGCCTTGGTCAGCATTAATTACGCCAGAAATTCGTGGGTGGCATTCAGACGTCGCCGTGTCCGGCCAGGACCGGGTGTTGGAATGACATTCATTTCTCATGTGTCTGGCTCCGATGTGTGAATGAATGAATTTGGGATGCTGCTCTTCTGTTTTTAAATAATGATTTTCAGTATTTTGATCAACCTGCTGATTTTTTCATCGAAAGAAATCATATCCTGTGCTAAATTCCTCGAATCCGCAATCAGACTTTTATTGAACTATCAAATCGATTAGCTGTACGAAGAAATTATTTATAGCCCCGAAGGCATTCCCAGAATGAGTTATAGAGCCATCTGAATCGTTCGTTTGCTAGTCCTAGTTTCATTTCATCTGTGTGGTTATCTGTGCGCCAGGACGGCATACTTCTGGTCGGGATTCTCCAAATTGGTGGCCAATGGTTTTATGTTTGGCTAGTCAATTTCTAGGACTTTTTGGAAGAAAGCCGCGACTCGTAAGGATGTTCCGGGATAGATAGAGGACTGAAATGCCAGGAATGGTTGCTTTCTGCACGAACGAGGCTAATTAAATGCTTTGGTTGGCGTTTTTGGTGAACTACTGGTAAGGGGAACATAGTTGGTTCCGTTGAGATAACACGGTCAGTGCCTTTGTATTAGAGGACGATTGAATTTGCCAAAAAATGTAGATTTCTATTTTAAACCATTTGACCAAAATTTCAAAGCACTACTTCGTTATCCACATGGAATATATCTTGCACGTCTTCACTCCAAGTTTTATTTAAATTGCTCCAACCATTTTCGAGATATCATGGCACTTCAAGTGAAATTCGTATTTCTAGGTGGAAAAATTTCAAAGCTTGCTCAAATTTGAAATAACTCAAGAGGCAGTTTTTGTATATTTTGCTCGGTTTGTTTTAGATGTCGTTTCGAGATGCTCCGATTTGGATGAAACTTTCAGCGTTTGTGTGTCTATACATGAGATGAATTCTTGCCAAATATGAGCCCTTTACGACAAAGGGAATTGGGGTAAAACGATTTAACGAAAAAAGTGTTGCAACCATTAGTTTCCAAAATATTTATGTATTTAAGCAAGGGGAAAACCACTCTCATCAAAGAGCCCTGGGCACCATCGGGCATGTTCTCGGGCACCTTTGGGCATCTTCGGGCACATGTTCGGGCACCTTTCAAAGCAAAGAAATGTGCCCGAACATGTGTCCGAAGGTGCCCAAAGGTGCCCGAGAACGTGCCCGATGGTGACTTTGACAGTTGGAAATCCAATTCAAATTGTCAAAGTAATCAGGATTCTGTCAGAAGTACTTTCCCTGGTTGCTAGCGCAGTTTTTTTTGTATTGAAGATTTGTTTTTTTGCGATTTAAAATTTTGAAGTTTAAAAAAAACATAAACTTTGAAAAATAATTGCAACGGCCATACTATCGCAAAAAAAAACAACGCCTGATAAAAAAAACTTAGTTTTGATCATTAACAATTTTTGTGGTGCTGTGACTCCTAATTTACAAAATATATTCAACGATAAATATACTGAACATTCATAGAATTTTGGCAAATATAATTTAAAGAGTTTTATATTGTAAAAAAACCATATATGCTTAGATTTTTATTTATTTATACTTGAATTATTATTTTTAAAACATTTTATCCAGCAATATTATAATTTTGAAAATTAAAATCAGTTATTCTGAAAATTACCCAAAATAAGTGTTTGGAAATCTTGTATACTGATTTCTTCAAAATTATAAGCAATATTAATTTGTTTAAACATAAACTTAACTTTTAAGTAAACACAGTAAATAAAAAATCAAGTTTTTTCGAAGGATTTCTAGTGCACTTCTTCAATCATATAATTGATTGTACAAATTATTACTTTTGAATAGAAAATAAAGAAATTCTACATTTTATTGCTTAAAAATAACATGTTCATAATTAGATTTTTTGTGAAAAATAGATATCACGCTTATTTTCTGAATTTAGAGACTCATCACATTTAATGCAATGTTTATGATCAGTAATCAATTTTAATGATAGTTGATTTCAGATTTTTGTTCTTTTTGACAGTGCTTCAAATTTCAATAATCATATCGATCTGATGTTTTAATAAGTACATATAATTTATTTTTGTTTCGATTTTTTTTTAATTTTTCCCGTGTTCAGGATGTCGTTTTGAGCAACTTTTGTTTTACGAAGAACTTTACTGCCCATGTTCGCATAAATGTCCCATATGCAAAAACAGCAAGCTGAGAAAAACGCTTTTGAAGTTTGTCCCACAAATAAGGCTACGTGTTAAGTTTTCGCGATAAAACTGCATTTTCTCCTGATTTCTAGAACGATGTACTGGATGTTGTAGGCTCTTTCGAAAGAGCACACGATTTTGAACCAAACTGCATTAATAACTCAAAAGCGATGAAAATGCATATGGGACATTTATGCGATCAGGGGCAGTTTACTTCTCTTATTTTTTTTTCTATTCTACCACCTCCTATCGTTACTCTTGCCTTTCTAGTTTTTTTTTTCATGTTTTTAAGGTGAAGCCGTTGATCATTTTCGATGATAATTTATCATCACTATAAAATATTCTGTATTAAATTCAATTTAACGAATTTCAGCACGAAAAGGAATCAGCATGTGCCGGGTGTTGTGTTCTTCAAGCCACTGAAAGAATTTTCGATCTGCATCAAATGCATTTAAAAATTCATATAATTTTGTGGTACAATCATTGACGTCCCAGTTGGCAATCATTGATTAATGACGATTTCCATAACTTTACAAGGAATGGGATAATCGTTTCTAAAAGGAATCAGCATGTGTAGGGCACTATTCTAAACAACTTGTTGAAGGAATTTTGTCAAAATATTGAAAGCGACGCAACATTTATATCTTTGAACAAAAAATCATGACAATGATAGAAGTTTTCACTTTTAAAATTTTTTGCATGTTTTTCACATTTTCCGCTAAAAATCCGGAGAAATTACTGCATACTCATTGTTACTTAAAATATAAGGAATGTTAGTAAAAAACACAGCCAAAGTTGACCCCTAAAATATTACATTTAAAAAAACATTGGCAAAGTCACATTAAACAAGTTAAACTTCCAAACCTAGAATTTTCTATAATTTTTAGAGTTCTTCTATCCAAAAAAAAAAGAAAAGATCAAAAATTGGTTGAAAAATTGATTTTTGGCGAATTTTTAGATCGAAACCCGTCTAAAGGCGGGGTTGGGTTGTAAAGGGTTAATAGGAAAAGGTCCAAACATTGCTTATACATTCAGTTATCAAACTTCAGATTTTAAGCTTTAAAATGAGCATATGACCATTAAACCTGAAAATTAATATTTATGCAATTGTTACTTGATGCTATTATGGCTTTTCAATTAATAAATTGTTTTTTGTTTTATTGATTTCAATAAATAATAAAACCAATTTCTCTCTTCGATCATGAATTCAATATTCATCACACCAAATTCATTACACCAAAGCCCAGCCTCCCGCCCCCCAGAAGACCAATAAAAGTCCAGCCTTCGGACGTGCCCCCACTGGGGGCCAGTCCGGAAGGACCAAACACCCGGGAAGGCACTAATTTAACTTGCTCCTTCCTCCCCTAATTGACGAGATTTGTGTTGTGCTCGCACACACAAGGACGCTTCCGTCCAGGCCCGTAGCCAGGGGGGGGGCTTCCGGGCTGCAGCCCCCCCCGAAATTTTTTCCAATTTTTTTTTAAATTGAACTACCTTAAAAAATCTCAAATCAATGATTGTGTGTTCTCTTCCCAGAAATAATTTGCAAGATAGAGAATCAAGAATAGATTGATCAAACTAAGTAATTTGCCTGTCCATTGCTGGGCTCAGTTTTTGTAGATTATGGATCCAATATTTAAAAATTGAGCTGCAGATTTGAACATTGTTCCATTCAGTAACATCTCATTTATCTTGTAGTTTTAGCATTACATTGGTTAGGATGGTCCAAATCTGGGCTTACTTGGGGCTACCCCCTAAAATCAAAGATTGATCACTAGTCTAAGTTCCAAAATTTGAGCATTTTCTGACCACTGACCACCAAGTTTGGGCAAAATCGTCAAATTGTATGGAGAAAAGCAACTGTTTCAGTTTTTGACCAATGGAAGGCGCAATAACTATCCAGTTCTTACCAATTTTCAGAACTAATATCTTCTTTAAATTTGGAAAAACTTTCCCGAAGACACCTTATTTTTTTGGGTTTTTTGCTAAAAAGTTATTAACCTTCGAAAATAGCAATTTCCGAGCGGACTGCTCTAAGGGGCTACATAGAAATAATTACCGTCATCTGGGGCGAATCGGGACTACAGTCTGAATAGGGACAGCAAAAATCCTTAGATCTTGTTGTCTTATTTTTGATTGTAGAACTTAAGTATGACCCCTGAAGAACCATAAAATAATTTAGTTGGATTCAATGTGGCGGCCAAAATGGAGGTCAAGAAATATTTCTGGTGTTTTTTTTAAAGGTCTAATAAACCAAATTTCCAGTTTTTGCTTTTTGGGTGCTTTTGAAACCGTCATGGGTATTAAAAAACACCCAAAAAGCAAAAACTGAAAATTTGGTGTATTGGACCATTAAAAAAACAGATGCCGAATTTGATGTTAAAAATAAGCAAATAAAACATGCCGATTTCATTTGTTCCTGATTCGGTTATCCGAAGTTCTTTGAACTTCGGATAATCGAAACTTTGGATAATCGAGGCTTGGCTAGTCGAATTTGGACTGTAAAATTAATAGCCCTCCTTTATTTGCATTAAAACCTTTAAACTGTCAACAAATGTTTTTTTCTACATTTTTCAAAATTTATCATAATTTCTCAAAAATATTTAGATTTTGTTTTCAAAAACGAAAGCATTTAATATGAAAAACATTTGAGTGAATTTCGACTATTATCAGAAATACAATTCTAATTTTATCGTTGTGGTTTTAAGAATATGGTTAGTTACATATCTGAGACCTTAGAGAAAACTAACTTAATCCACCTATGTGGTTGGTGCCTTCCTCACTCTTTTCCAACAATGGGTGATATGTGATATGATGGGTTTGGACACAAATTTCTGATTTCGTTAAGTTCCGGAATACAAAAAACACACATATTACTCAAGGGCTCATAAAAACGAAGTTGACTTTATCGCTGTCGGCCACCATTGCTAGTTCCAACCACTAGTGTCTTCCTTTTAATCTACAAGGACTACGCCGCCCTGGGCTCCTACTCCTACTCCTAAGTGTATGTGCACGGAGCGACGGCGCCGAATACACATATTTACACAAAGAATTTTAGAGCGCCCGCAAGGGCTCATAAGTGGCATCTTAAGTGGTCATAGCTTGAGACAGGGTTGCCAGATCTTCAATGTTTTAGACTCGTTGGAAAGGTCTTTCGATTACCTTACCAACGATGGGTCGGATGATGGATCCGGACATTGTTTACATACATTTAAGTGAGATCCGGCTACAAAAAAGTACATAAATATCACTTAAGTGGTCAGAACTCGAGACAGGGTTGCCAGATCTTCAATGTTTTAGACTCGTTGGAAAGGTCTTTCGATTACCTAACCAACGATGGGTCGGATAATGGATCCGGACATTGTTTACATACATTTAAGTGAGATCCGGCTACAAAAAAGTAAATAAATGTCACTTAAGTGGTCATAGCTCGAGACAGGGTTGCCAGATCGTCAATGTTTTAGACTCGTTGGAAAGGTCTTTCGATTACCTAACCAACGATGGGTCGGATGGTGGATCCGGACATTGTTTACATACATTTAAGTGAGATCCGGCTACAAAAAAGTAAATAAATGTCACTTAAGTGGTCATAGCTCGAGACAGGGTTGCCAGATCGTCAATGTTTTAGACTCGTTGGAAAGGTCTTTCGATTACCTAACCAACGATTGGTCGGATGATGGATCTGGACATTATTTACATACATTTAAGTGAGATCCGGCTACAAAAAAGTACATAAATATCACTTAAGTGGTCAGAACACGAGACAGGGTTGCCAGATCGTCAATGTTTTAGACTCGTTGGAAAGGTCTTTCGATTACCTGACGATGGGTCGGATGGTGGATCCGGACATTGTTTACATACATTTAAGTGATATCCGGCTACAAAAAAGTACATAAATATCACTTAAGTGGTCAGAACTCGAGACAGGGTTGCCAGATTTTCAATGTTTTAGACTCGTTGGAAAGGTCTTTTGATTACCTTACCAACGATGGGTCGGATGATGGATCCGGACATTGTTTACATACATTTAAGTGAGATCCGGTTACAAAAAAGTACATAATTATCACTTAAGTGGTTATAACTCGAGACAGGGTTGCCAGATTATCAATGTTTTGGACTCATTGGAAAGGTTTTTCAATTACCTAACTAACGATGTATAACATGATGATGTTTGGTTCAGTTTACTGCCATTTATTCAACTTCCGAAAATATGCGAAAACACAATTTTATACATAACTTTTGAACTACTTATCGAAACTTCAAACAATTCAATAGCACCGTATGGGACCCTAAACCAAGTCGAATGCAACTGGTTTGGTCAAAATCGGTTCAGCCAGTGCTGAGAAAACTGCGTGACATTATTGGTCACATACACACACACATACACACACACATACACACACACATACACACACACATACACACACACATACACACACACATACACACAGACATTTGTTCAGTTTTCGATTCTGAGTCGATATGTATACATCAAGGTGGGTTTTCGAGCTTTAAATAAAAAGTTCCATTTTAGAGCAGGATTATAGCCTTACCTCAGTGAGGAAGGCAAAAATGCTTGAGAAATATCTGTGTGTATTTTTTTATTACTTTTTCGCAAACCTTTTTTCCGAAACCACTCGTCCAAAATGCTTTCTTTTGGTCACATTTTTTAGTTTCCACCGTGGCCAATCTCCAATTTTTATTTAATATATCAAAAATCGGAAGATCAACTAAGTGAATCCTTATTATCAACTAATTTTCACTTTGTGCATGAGCTTGCGATTTTTAAAGGAAGAAATAAAATGATAAAAATATTCAAAACGTTAAAAAAATTTAAGCTTGGATTCAAAAACTCTGAAATTAAATTAATTAAACATCATTTTCAAATTGTATAATTTCTGATCAATAATTCATTTTCAAACTATTTAATTTCTATTTTTTGGATTTTACAGATTAGAATTTGCATTTTGAAAATTAAAAAATTTCTTTATTATTTTTTTTATAATTTCTTATTTCTGAATATCAATTGTAAATATTTTCCAAAGTTTATGTTGCCACCTTTTCAAAATGGACCAAAAAACAGAGAGCAAGAACAATATTAAAAAAATAGCTTCACAATTTTAATGGAAATAACTTATTTCGATTAAGTCTTTTTAGGACCAGCGACCAGGTCGGTTCGGAAAACAAATTTGAAATGTTTTTCCTGCTTTGATAATCATATACGACATGTTTGGGCTCGTTTAAAAATATTTAGAATTTTTGTAACATGTTGCGGAACCGCGGAAAGTTTTTTTTCACGAAAAAAGCATTTCGCCATCAGCTAGATATTTTGAAAACTAATGATGCAAAACAACTGTACTGATTTAAAGTGTGTTTTGAAACACTTTTAAAATAATAAAACCATAGCTTGTAGTTTTGATTTTTAACCCTCTCGACTTTGGTCAGAGTTTAGTGACATAAACTTCAGAATAATATTCGCAACGGCTAAATAAAGATTTAAACATTTTACACTTTCAAATTTCCAAATTTTCATAATTTTTGATTTCAGATTTTTTGGTATAAGACAAAGAAATGCCAGAAATCAAAAATAAAAATAATAAAAACATAAAAAATTTAAGATAACAATTCAACAGAATAATATCAAAAAATCTGAAATTCAAAAAATTAAAAAATATAAAACCGAAAAATTAATAAAATAATTAATACTTAAGAAATCCTAAACTAAAAAAAATATCATTTTAAAATTAAGTTATTCAAAATCAAATAAATTATGTTTTTTCAATCTTAATTTTTGGATACTTTAAATATTTTTATGTTTGAATTCTAGTATTCCTAAATTTATTTATTTTTACCAGAAAATTAGGTGATTATTGTAATAGCTTTTCCCTTATTTCAGCATTTTAAGATTCAGCGTTTTGATAGTCAGCTTCATGAGGCAATTCTTCAATATTATTTAAGCGAATACATTATTTTCAAACGTTATTTTCAGTCGCATCCAAATAAACAAATCAAAATCTCATCAACACATATTGCACCCGAAGAAATATCAAACGACGCTTTTTGTTTCTGTTCCTTTTCAGCTGCGTACCGCTTGAGAGAAGTCTTTTCGTAAACCTTTTCTTGACCGTTTCTTGAGATTTTTTTGTATGGAGTTTTAAGAGTCTACAGGACATTTTTTTAAATTTTCGTTCGAATGTAAAATATGGTTCTTGCAGCAAAATTCAGACTAAGATTTGATTTACAGGAAAAATGTAATCGATTTAAGAATTCTTACATAAAGTATTCTTTACTTTTAAAACAAAAATTTAAGATAATAATTACACATGATAATTTAAAAAAAAATCAGAAATTCCAAAAATGAAAAAAAATCAAAAACATAAAAAAATATAAAATAATTACAACTAAAATAATCCTTAAATTATAAAAAAACATTTTTTATCATTTTTAAATAAAGATATTCAAAAAATAATATTCAATCATTTCAATAAATTATGTTTTAATAATCTTAATTTTTTGATGCTTCGAATATTGGTATGTTTGAATTCTAGTGCAGACTAAGATTAGATTTACAGGATAAAACTAATCGATTTATGAATTCTTACATAAAGTTTTCTTTATTTTTAATTTAGCAAGGTTTCGTAAATATACAATTTCTAAACCATAAAATGTGCAGGATTTTGTTCCCAGAGTCAAGATATTGCTTGAACAAACATCGATTTTAATAAATGGTTACAATCCTAAATTATTAAACATGATTAGATCCCAGAAATAGGAAAAAAGGATTTCATTTGTGTGTTTTTTTGTTTTGCTTAGAAATATTCAGAGAGTCTTTTCTAGATCCACCACAGCCAATTTACATTATTTTTCCCCTTTATCTTGTAAAATCATATTGGTTATCAAAACTTATTTTAAAAATAATATAGTTTTGATAGTTATTTCAAAATAAATAAATAAGTGAATTGAAGATTTTAATTTGTTAATCGTGTTCGCATTTACAATTTTTATCGTACATTTTATTTTATTTCGAGAAGATGTGTCTCAGGAACTAATAGATCAATCTCCAATGGTTCTGAGTCTTTACACGATAAGAACAATAAAAGTTTTGCTTGATGTTGCTGTTATATCATTTTCATTGAAATACTTGTTAAACAGTTTGTACACTATTTTCAATAAATTGGATAATGTTAATTTTTGTGTTTTAACGAAATATGCACTTGAAAGCTAACTGTGGATTTATTTTTTTTTATCGATAAAAAATGAATGAATTCTATGAATTCATAGACTTTTAAATATTTTGACTCTGGATATCTTTAATAATGTCTTTTTGATACTCTTTGGTTTAAATTTAACCGTTTATTCGATCAGAAAATTTTATTTATAATTTATTTATTTTTTAAATTTCGAAGATAAGCAGCACGGCAACGATAGATTTAAATTTTATTAAAAAATTATCTTTAGAATGAAGATCTGATTAAATTTTTTTTGTCATGTTTTAAAATTTTTTTTTTTTTTTTTTTTTTTTTTTTTTTTTTTTTTTTTTTTTTTTTTTTTTTTTTTTTGTCGGCCAAGGGCTGCAAGATTCCAAGTATCCACAGTGCAATAAATAAAGTTCCCAGTCCTGCTAGTTTGAACTATGTTTTAATGCTTTTGGATACTAGGGATGCCCAGGTGCAGGACATCCTGGAAGGAGCGGAACTGACTGTATCGGCAGTCCTGTTCGCGACTGTCGTAATCAGGGAAGCGATCCGCCAAATGTTGGTTGTTAGTATTCCTGGTTATAAGAGTCTGAACAGTATAGCTCTGGTCCTGCATCAGTTCCCTATCCTCATGCCTCCCCGTATGTTAGATGATGACTTGAACATCTGTCTAGCTGGCGGTTGATGATGTCCATGTTTCGAATCGTGGTGATTACCCTGTCTTGTCACATGTATTTACGTAACTGACGTATAGGCGAGTGACAAGGTAGCACTATCATGACGAAGTATGATTGCGTGGACGGCCATCTCTAGGGAGTTCCGTAGTGATTTTTCAATGGAGCGTAGCCTTTGGTGTGAGCAGGCAGCCTATTCCAGTCACATTCAAAGTGAACTGTTTGTTTGCAACAGGAGTTGCGCCCTTTTGGGAAGTCACTCCGGAATTTAACGATCCTTAGAGAGGATTCTCCAGGACAATCATATTGAAATAGCCGAATGAGGAGGGCACGGAACAACGCAGTTGGTTTGGGTGCATACCTAGATCAGCTGTGTTGTTTTGGGTGGGATTGGGTTATTCGTGAGTAAGAAGATCATGTATTAATGCATCTTTTTCGTCTTCATTTTCATGTCATGCCTGGGCCTACGACTGGAGGACGGTCGCACCAGGACAACCGAATCAAGACGTCTCCGGTGTGATATCTATCACATTGGAAACAACAGCAACAACAACAACCTGATGGCACTCAGGTTCGGGAAAGTATTTGTATCGTTATTTTATAGTTTTTATATTTTATTAACATCCCTTTCTTTGCAGAGCATGGACAACAATAACAAAGCGGCAATGTGGGAAAGGGAAGTCATTTGTGATTGTAGAAGGTATTGTTTTGATTCACAGCATGTTGAACGAACTGTTGTGGATGTACCTAGAACATCGCAGCACGGGGTTTTTCTTCTGCACATTTCCAACAACAGTACTTGTTCGGTAACTTGGCTGAGAATGTAGCACAGTTACCGAATGTTGCTCGCAAACTGGGCTGAACGAAAAATGATGAGGGGACCGATGCATAACATTTTCTCTACAAATGTAAAATGATGGTTGCTTAAATTTCTTTCAGAGCTCACCTTTAATTTTGACTTAACATTTAATTAAAACTTAAATATGATTTCTAATTTGCTGAACTTGCTTTTGCATCCACTGGCCCCTCATCATTCCGGTTTGTTTGGTTATTTTACGTTTTTCTGCTTTTTAAGTGGGCTACAGCCCAAGTAGTCCAGTCAAACAAGCTCAGTTATCGAACAAGTACTGTACTTTAATTTTGCTTCACTCATCTTTCTACTCTTCTGCTCTCATTTCCCAATAAATACTGAAACGTGTTTTCCCTAACAAAAACAGTTTCCCTTAATATGCGAACGATTTTAACTTCTGTTTATCATTGATCTTTCCTTTACCCATTTTCTTATTTATTTATTAAAATGTAATTTTCATCGGCTCCTACTCTTCTTTCCTTCAAACTACAATTATTCTTTCAGTATCGAACTTTATGTAGTTAGCTTTCCTTTATTGTCTATTGTTTAAATCTACGCCCTTTTCTTCAAACAAGTATGGTTCGAGTCCTTACTTAATATATTGAATGATCACACACATAAAATTATTGTACTTTTGGTAAATTTTTGAATAACATGCTTAGGTTCAAAACATTGTAACAAAACACCGCGACAGAAGAAATAGCAACATATTAACACGATTCAACATTAGGGAAGATTTCAGGAGAAAACAGTACACAGTAAATAACAATTAGTTTTTGAATTCAAACTAAAATAAAACAGTTTTTGCTTTGTTGAAAGTTGATAGGCACACTATAAATGGTTAGGCGCTTATACTTACATCAAACCCTACGTAATGTACCACCCCCGGCCGAGTTAAAATGCGTAACCGGAAAAGAAGGTGTGCATGCCTGGCACGAACACTCAAAGCGTGTTCTAGCGTGCTGCTCGTACTGACTCAGAGCAAGGGTGAGATGTAGGTGTAAGGGCAGTGCGTGTTCGTCGGGAACCTGGTGCATAAGATCGGTCAAGGCCCGTTCTTACACTGAAAATTGCGAATTGCGAATTTTAAAATTTTATTTTTGCTCAAATTCTGGACTAATTTTCAGAATACAATGAGTAATGAATTTAAATATGGCGTTTAGTCGGAATATTAAAGTTAAACATGAATCGTTTTAATGTTTGATGCAATCTAGGAAAATTTTAACGGTTACATATGCATTACATATGCATTATTAACAACTCTTCCAGTGAATATTTTGGCGTTGAAAATTAATTTAATAAAATTTATCTAAATTTTTTAACACATTAAAATTAAACACAGGCACTGATTTTTTTTTTCTTCAAATCTATTTATTAACAGATATTTATTATAGGCCTATAGTGTCGTCCAATTACCATGGAGACACTTCAGAAGCTGAAATTTCATCGATTATATTTTTTTTGTATTTCATTAAAATTATTTATTTTTGAGAGCACCAGGAGCTTCGCAAAATATGAAATGGCTTCATTAGCTTAGAACAATTAAAATAAAACATTGTTTATGTTTGTTTATAAAATTTTAAGAACAACAAATATTCCAGTTATGAGTTTTATGTTGTGCTAGAAAAAATGAAAAATGTTAGATAAACCATCACAATTATCACACAGCTGAAAATATAAATCCAGACGGTTTAAAATTTCTCTCAGTATAAAATACAGAAAACATAATACTTATGGTTAGATAAATCAATATTTCTTTTAAAAAAAAATTTTGCTTTCAAAAATTTGATTCAAGTTAAGTATATTTTAAATTTAGCGACGTTTTTTACGAAATTGGATTACAATTAAACAATTCAAGAAAATGTAAAAAAAAACACTTTCTCTACTCCTTTAACACAAACTAGCTGTTAAAATAAAGAGAAAAAAAATGACGAAGGAGTTTCTTCAACATTGAAAACTTAATATGAAAATCTTCGAAAACTTGTTTGCATACATTACATTACAATTTTACAATTCATCTCAATAATTATACCACAAACCAAGTGATGGTATAAATGATTTGCTGATTTTTATACTCCTTGAATTTTTGCACCCAAGCCCCCCCCGAACAAAAATCCTGGCTACGGCCCTGCTTCCGTCCTTCCGTTCAGTTTTCCGAAGGCTATTAATTATTTATTCATCAATACCCTGGGACGTCTGCTCGTGGGGGTTGGGGTCTTCCCAGATCACGATTGTACGTGACAAACGAAGACGATGACGATGGGGGGTGCTTTCTATCGACAATTTAATTCACTTGTCCCTTTGCGAAGAAGTTTTTTTTAATTCTTCGTTTTTTTTTCCTTTTCTACAGGGTACCTGGAGCAGGGTCTGCTGGTACGTGACGCGTCCAAGCTGCGGAAGCACTACTTCTCGAAGGAGCGGTGGTGGCTGGACCTGGTCTCGATGCTGCCGACCGACCTCGCCTACATCTGGTGGGCGCCGAGTTCCTGCGCCGCGACCCGGCTGCCCTGTCCAATTATAGTTAGGATTAATAGGTTACTGCGTCTTCCAAGAATGTGGGAATGGTTCGACCGGACCGAGACGGCCACCGGATACCCGAACGCGTTCCGGATATGTAAAGTAAGTGAACTCGGGTGACCTCTCCGTCTCAGCCAAAACGTTCCTAATGAATTTCTTCCCCATTCGCCAACAGGTCGTTTTAGCTATCTTAGTACTAATCCACTGGAACGCGTGTCTTTACTTTGCAATAAGCTACGCGCTCGGCTTCAGCTCGGACAACTGGGTGTACAACATCAACGGGGCCAAGAATCTGACCCTGTCGCGGCAGTACATCTACAGCTTCTACTGGTCGACGCTGACGCTGACAACGATCGGTGAGACGCCGACGCCGGAGAACGACGCCGAGTACCTGTTCGTGGTGGCGGACTTTCTCGCCGGGGTGCTCATCTTCGCCACGATTGTCGGTGAGTTCCGTAAAAAATTCTGCTCTTTTTTTCAGATTTACATACCCGTGGATTTGTTTATATTACAACTAGAACTCTTAATGCCAATATTCTTCCCAACTTAAAAAAAGGAATTGGCTTTCAATTTTCTACATTTTCCGTTTTCTAATCTGCAACAATTCACGATTCAATTTGCTACGCCCCACAAAACTCTTACTCGAGTACCTCTGCCAGTGCCATATTTGCAATGAACCAGCAATTCTAATGTTCCTTCTGACGTTCCTTACTCCACATCCAATGTCCAACAATTGTGGTCATGATGGCCATATTCTTTTATTTTTATGCTTGAAACCTTGAACTAAATGTATCCTTAGCCCCAGTGTTGTTGCTATTATAATGATCAAAAAACAATTTTCAAACCACCACTCACGCGATTCAACTATAACACTACTAGGTAGAGTTGGGGCTTGGCTATTCTGTTCCTGGCAATTTCATCGGATTACCGCCCCGCATAAAAGCATTTCAATGTTGAGATCTTCACTCAGCCAAGAGAATATTATACCAATATCGCAACAATGGAGGTAGCGCGTCAAGGTAACAACGGAAAAGGAAGAGATTATTATGCTGAGGGGGGGAAATAACAATAACATCTGATGGATACTCGCTTGGAGACCCATCCGAAGGTCATCAATCACATTGGCCATTTTGATGACCGCGGTCATAAAAAAAAGCCGTAGACCCATCAGGATCCGAACAAAGAAACTCATCCACATTGAGTTATCTCAAGTGACATTCATGTCGAAAATTAGTTCAACTTATATAAAAATTTAAAGCATTCTCGCTTAACCTCCAACCCCTCACTCCCCTCTTTTTTCCAGGTAACATCGGCTCGATGATTTCGAACATGAACGTAACCCGGGTCGAGTTCCAGAACCGGATGGACGGCGTCAAGCAATACATGGCCTTCCGGAAGGTGGGCGGCGAGCTGGAAGCAAGGGTAAGTACTCGATGATGATCCGGTTGCGTGCCAAGAAGGTCCGGCTCCCCGAACAGTCTATTGAGCGAGGATTTGATGAGGACAGTACTCTATGAATGATAATTTAATTTTACATCCACGAACGTTTTATAGATAAAAAAAATCAGTGTGCTTTTTAAACTTTACAAATTTTACTACTTTGTCATTAAACAATTACTTGCCTCCAAAAAAAAGTTCTGCCTTGAAGTACAGCTCAAAAGATGCCATATCTGGTTCACTTAACATTTTTTTTTATCAAAAGTTGGTAAAGTTTTTAAAAATCGTTTTTATGAATTTTGACCCGAAAACCCCAGAGGCATATGAATATATTTTTGAAAGCTTCACAATTTCAATTGAAATAAACATGCAACCAACTAAGAACAATTTAAAAAAATACATTTTCTTGCAAACATTGAATTTGTGAAATTCCAATGAATTGATTGAATTTTCGGTGAAAACTCGTGAAATTTTTATTTTTCAAATCAGTAATTAAAAATATCAAAGTTTAATAAATATTTAATTCGCAATGTCTTTTTATGTTAATCATATGAGTTTTTACTTAAAATGCGTTATAAAAACTTTTTTTTTCAAATAAAAACTGTTTTTAAAAGGACAATAACTTTAAATAAAATCAGTACCAGCATAATGTTACCTTTTCAAATCATATTTTAATTCGTTTTAATAACAATTTAACTTCGTAATCCTATTTTTTAACAAATCTTCTCAACAATAACATCAAAATAGTCACTTTTCAATGTTTTCAGTAAAATCTAAATTTCTCAAATACGGTTAATTATTTTCAAAAAATATTTTTGTATTAACTGTCTTAAAATGAGCAATTCTCTACGAAATCAGTCTTTTTTTTAATTTTAATTTTTGTATTTTTTAATCCGGCTGAAACTTTGTTGAGGCCTTTGGTATGCCCAAAGAAGCCATTTTGCATCATTAGTTTGTCCATATAATTTTCCATACAAATTTGGCAGATGTCCATACAAAAATGATCTATGAAAATTCAAAAATCTGTATCTTTTGAAGGAATTTTTTGATCGATTTGGTGTCTTCGGCAAAGTTTTAGGTATGGATATGGACTACACTGAAAAAAAATATGCACGGTAAAAAAATGTTGGTGGGAGAGTCTGCCAACACTGCCCGGACGTGGTCTTGCTGGAAGTCGCGCTCGATTTTTTTCGTTTTTTTTACCGTTTATATTCGGGTTTTCGGATCAAAATGTGTTTTCATTGCCGAAAAAGTGTTCCGTCCATTCGGGAAAGATGGAGTTTTTGCTGAATTCCGTCAGATAAGTGCATTATTCAGTGAATTTGTTTTGGTTCTTAGAATGGCGTCGCTGAGCTCTGAAACATCTTTTCGATGCTTTTCAGTTGTATTAGTGTACGCCACAGCGGTGGGAAGCTTTTGGTTCATCTATGTGTGTATTGGTTTGTCGATGACGGGACGCGACGAGAGAGAGAGAGGTATTGATGTTGTTGTAGCGGCTGGGCGAGCGGGAGAAGAGCTTTTCGCCCGCAATACCTTTCGGGGTATATCCTAGGGTTCTACCTCTCCTACTAACATTGAGTCCAAAACCACCCTACAAACATCTATACCACTAAGGTGACGTAGGGGTCCCTGCGCACTTTAGATAGGTGTTTACTAACATTCCTTCATTTCCCCGAGGATAGCTTGGACCCGGCGTGGACCCCCTTATGCCCTGGGCTGTATTACACACTAGGCCGTCCCAAAAAAATGAAAAGTTGTCAAATCTTTGGTGCTCACCCCTAGAATGATAGATTAGGATGTCAGGATCAATGTTTTCATACAACAAAAAATTCCCAAAAATGGTTTACAACTCGCGCGCGGAGCTTGAATGAAAAAAGTGCTTTTTTCGAGTATTTTTCAGAAATGCGCGTACAAATCATACTAAAATCATTCAAATTTGGTCGCCGTGGTCTTCAAGTTATAGTTTAATGTCCCCTGAACAAATGCCTGTACAGACATGGTCCATAAAAGCTTGTGTTTGAGCATGGCAGGGCGTTTTAGGGAGAAAAAATTGTATTTTTTAGCTAAAAAATTTCAAAAATCACTCCCCAAAACGAGCCAAAAAATTGTGCAGCCAAAACTAACGCATTCAGCTTATAGGAAATTTTACGAGGATCATTTTGCTTTTTTTAACATTCAATTTATGTCCACGCAAAGCCGAGATATTTGCATTTTAGTGAACAAAAAGTGACGAATTTTCAAAATTCTTAGTATATAAGCGTTTTTAACACAAAACATGGGCTACTATGATTACAAACGAGAAGGCATATATTTTGAATATTTTTATTTTGCTCGCTCATAAACGAACGTTTGTTCATAAAATTACATGAAAAAACATGAGATTTTCTTACAATGTGACGTAAACGACAAATAATCATAAATCAAAATTAATTTCATTAAAGTACATATCTCCAAGCTGTGAACGTGATTTTTTTGCATGTACATTCGAATTAAACAAATTCATTTATAAAAAAACTTTTTTTTCAAAAATAGTTGCCCATAAAAGCTTTTTTTGTTCATATCGAGAAGATTACAGAGTAGTACTAATAAATAAGTCGTTTACGTCACATTGTGAGAAAATCTCATGTTTTTTCATGAAATTTTATGAACAAATATCGTTTTTGAGAGAGCAAAATAAAAATCTTCAAAATATATGCCTTCTCGTTTGTAATCATAGTAGCCCATGTTTTGTGTTAAAAACGCTTATATACTAAGAATTTTGAAAATTCGTCACTTTTTGTTCACTAAAATGCAAATATCTCGGCTTTGCGTGGACATAAATTGAATGTTAAAAAAAGCAAAATGATCCTCGTAAAATTTCCTATAAGCTGAATGCGTTAGTTTTGGCTGCAAAATTTTTTGGCTCGTTTTGGGGAGTTATTTTTGAAATTTTTTAGCTAAAAAATACATTTTTTTTCTCACTAAAACGCCCTGCCATGCTCAAACACAAGCTTTTATGGACCATGTCTGTACAGGCATTTGTTCAGGGGACATTAAACTATAACTTGAAGACCACGGCGACCAAATTTGAATGATTTTAGTATGATTTGTACGCGCATTTCTGAAAAATACTCGAAAAAAGCACTTTTTTCATTCAAGCTCCGCGCGCGAGTTGTAAACCATTTTTGGGAATTTTTTGTTGTATGAAAACATTGTTCCTGACATCCTAATCTATCATTCTAGGGGTGAGCACCAAAGATTTGACAACTTTTCATTTTTTTGGGATGCCCTATTACACACTCATCAAAAGATGAAGACATGGTATCTCCCGTGTTGGATTATTGTTCCGGATGAGGGTCTAACACAACCAGGCCAAACAGTGGGATAAGCGTTGTGGAGCCTTCCGGTGGTGGGGCGTCCTCCAAATGCTAATGCTAATGTTAATGCTAATGCACGGTAAACAAATGTTGGTGATTTTTTATTTAAATTTTTGTCACTAAAACTTGATTTGCAAAAAAACACTATTTTTATTTTTTTTTTATTTTTTGATATGTTTTAGAGGACATCAAATGCACACTTTTCAGAAATTTCCAGGTTGTGCAAGAAATCTTTGACTGAGTTATGAATTTTTTAATTAAAAAAAAAAACCAAATATTGTTCGCAAAATTTTTCAACTAAATTTTTTAATGTGAAATTAAATTTGCAATCAAAAAGTACTTTAGTGAAATTTTGATAAAGTGCACCGTTTTCAAGTTAAATCCATTTTTAGGTAACTTTTTTGAAAATAGTCGCAGTTTTTCATTTTTTAAAATTAGTGCACATGTTTGCCCACTTTTGAAAATTCTCTATATTTTGCTTTCAGGAACTTTGTTGATAAGACCCTTAGTTGCTGAGATATTGCCATGCAAGTGTTTAAAAACAGGAAAATTGATGTTTTCTCACCCAAACAACCCACCTTACGGGAGCGAATGACCCATAGGGTTAAAGTTCCCACAATAAAATCAACAACAACAACAACCCACCATTTTCTAATGTCGATATCTCTGCAACTAATGGTCCGATTTACAATGTTGAAATATGAAACATTCTTGAAATTTTCCGATCTTTTCGAAAACAATATTTAAATCAAGACTAACATTTCAAAAGGGCTAAACATTCAATATTACGCCCTTTTAAAATGTTAGTCTTGATTTTAAAAATTTGAAAATATTAGATAGATAGATAGATTTAACTTGAAAACGGTGCACTTTATCAAAATTTCACTTAAGTACTTTTTGATTGCAAATTTGATTTTTGCGACCAATATTTCGATTTTTTGAAAAAATCAGTATTGATTAAAAAATTCATAACTCGGTCAAAGATTTTTTGCACAACCTGGAAATTTCTGAAAAGTTGGCATTTGATGTCCTCTAAAACATATAAAAAATAAAAAAATAAAAAATAAAGAAAAATAGTGTTTTTTTTTGCAAATCAAGTTTTAGTGACAAAATGTTAGATAAAAAATCACCAAAAATTTTTTCACCGTGTATAATTTTTTTTTCGGTGTAGTCCATATTCATACCTACAACTTTGCCGAAGACACCGATCAAAAAATTCCTTCAAAAGATACAGATTTTTGAATTTTCATACATCATTTTTGTATGGACAGCTGCCAAATTTGTATGGAAAATTATATGGACAAACTTATGATGCAAAATGGCTTCTTTGGACATACCGAAGGCACCAAAAAAGTTTCAATCGGATTGAAAAGTACAAAAAAAATCGAATGACCGAAATCGGAGAAAACTGCTCAAATGAACTTGATTGATTTGGTCCAGAATCATTTCCTTTCCATTTGATTTATTTAAAGTATTTTTTTGAGTAAAAGTGAAAAAAATATATTTTCAACTGCTCTGAATCGGAGTTTAACATTATTGACAAATAATTTGAAAAAGATTACATTTTGGGAAACACTCAAATTTGAAACATGATTTTAATTTTTTACCACCCCTTTGTTTTAATTTAACTAGTTTCAAGCTTTCATAATAAAAGTATCGGCAGAAAAAAAGTGATGTCAGGATGATTTTGATAGGTGAAATTGGCTTCTTTGGAAAAAGAGTACATTAAAGGTTCGGTTTTCCAAAGTTTCAAGTGTCATTGAAACAGAATACGAAAAAAATCTTCATGTTTCAAATGCATGTTGAAAAAATGCTATTCATAATTCAAAATGAATTAAAATGGATAATTTTGCAACTGGAAACAGTAATATAATAACTTTTTCGAATGAATTAAGGCACAATCCTGAAAGAAATAAAAAAAATAACTGTAACTCATATTGCCCTCCCCCCTAAAGCGTAACATACTTTATGGATGACTCCCAATTCTTCAGATCCAAAACAATAAAATCACTTTTAGTTACAATAGTTACGCTGAATTTTACTCTTATGTATTTTAAGAGGAAAAATGTGTTTAAATTACTAGTTGATTCAGTCAGAAAAAATGTTTTAGCCACAAACCAATCAAAGCATGAAATTCAAGTTGAACCTCAAGCACCATCAGGAAATATTGCACCCGCTCTTTCAGCGAAAGCAATAAATATCCAATTTGTTCTACATTTACCAGAACTCCACGCAAAGTGTTCCGCTCTGCCCTTGGACAAACTTTCATTATTTTCTAATTTATTTCACTCTTGACTGCATCAATTAGTGCATTAAATTAACTTAGCCCGCCAATCTTTTCTTTTCCATTCTTCTGCCCTCCAGGTGATCCGATGGTTCGCGTACACGTGGGCCCAAAGTGGCGCCCTGGACGAGGAACGCGTGCTGGCCGCCCTGCCGGACAAGCTGAAGGCGGAGATCGCGATCCGGGTGCACATGGACACGCTGCGGCAGGTGCGCATCTTCCAGGACTGCGAGCCGGGCCTGCTGGAGGCACTGGTGCTGAAACTGAAGCTGCAGGTAAGGATTCAAAGCAGTTTTTGTATTTTATTGTTTTGAATTATAACTTTTAACTAAATCTTTTACTAGATTGTTGACAATTCGTTTTCATGACAAATTTTAAACCTTTCCTTTCTCCGTCCAACACCAGGTCTTCAGCCCCGGGGACTACATCTGCCGGAAGGGTGACGTCGGCAAAGAGATGTACATCGTAAAGCGGGGCAGCCTCTCGGTGGTGGCAGATGATGGCGTCACGGTGCTGGCAACACTGGGCGCCGGCTCGGTCTTCGGCGAGGTTTCCGTGCTCGAGATTGCCGGCAACCGGACCGGCAATCGGCGGACGGCCAACGTGAGGTCGATTGGTAAGTGTAATCGGAGATTCTTTCAAGATTAAAATCATAATCTAAATTTTGTTCAATTTCCATAAATTTATTGAAAACTTTATTAAACATATCAACCTGGGTAATATTCAAGAATTCCACTCCAGTCTCCAAATCGGAATTGTGTACGAAAGATCCATCGAAAAAGTCCAACCCCGCGTTCTGCTGCTGCTCTTGCTGGGCACGTAGCAGTTCTTGTTACTCCATTTGACGGCCCATCATTTCCATAAGAATGCGCAGTTGATTGTTGTTTGCCCGTGCCAGGGCTGGAGCTAAAATTGCACAAAATAGTACAGCGATCAGCAGCAATTTCATTTCGAACGGTGGTCAGACTGAAGCCGGCGAGCGAACTAGAAAATTGCGAAACGAAGTGCAATCGTTGCATTCTTTTTTTCAGGAACAAAACATCGTTTGTTATCCAACTCTCAAGTTCGGCATGTTTGGATGTACAAAGGATTCATTTGTTTTGTGTCGAACAAAGTAAAATTATTTGAACAGATGTCTTGCAAATCAACAAAATTTAATTGAAGTAACGATAAACAGAGAAAAATAAACAACGTCATTTTTTTTTAAATGCCAGCTATAATTTTAGTAGGTTTTTAACGGCTATCTTGCAATATTCACAAAATCGAAACTTACTTTCAACTTTTTATTTTTATTTGCTTGATGACGTTGTGAAAAGTTGGATGATCGAAGCAATCCGTGCGCGAGACTGGACGTAATTTTTTCAAGATGTCATTTTTCAATCCTAAAAAAAATGATTAAAAAATACAAAGTTAAAGAAAATAAGGATATTCAGCCGGTAAATCTGTTGGTGGCCAGTGATAGCGATAGCAGTGGAAGATCCTCGTGATGCCCAGGAGATGGCGATTGCGGACAATATCGGCGGTTAAGCAGCAGCTGGTGCACACCACTAAGTTACCATCGATTAAAACGTCGTGTGGTTCCAGTCCTGATGTTCAAGATTATCAGCCAGGCCAGGATGGGTAGCTTTCACCAACACCTGACTTGTCCCTCAAGATTTCACCGGAATCCAGGAAGTTGTTTGCTGTTTTGGTTCCGTACCAATTTGGTTGCCGGCAGTTCAGCAAATAGAGGACAGAATTCCAAGAAGATTCAAATGACATTTCAAGACCGATGATGCCGGAGTTGAAGATTCCCGATTTGGTGAGATCGCTCCTTTTCTTATATCAAAATACACTGTCACTCATTCTAACATTCATACATTCCATTTAAGACTAACCACGCCAATTTACTATATACGCGGTAGGGTGTTCCCTTGGTCGTTCGCTGTGAGTTGTGGATTGCCTGCTTCTCTAATGAAGGTTCGACTGAGGGGGCATGCTTATTAATTTCTCGTCGCTCCATACCCTCAGTGACGTGATGGGAGCAAGGGCGTCTATGCGAAGTGTCCCTACACCCGCTACAGATTTCCGGCGCTTGGGGAGGGAAGAGGAAACCATTTTGTTCTATGCGCCGGTATTTGTAGCACTAAAATTCGTGCAAAAAAACTTATGCACGTGGGTGTACAGATTACGGAGTAAAAGATGATCGAATTGTTCACCTAGCGCTCACATGTGTTCCAGGACCAAGTTGCCTGCGGGTATGGGGATCATACATACATACATACATACTTGATGACGTTGTGAAAAGTTGATCCCTAATGAATTGAAATGGCCGATGCAAATATTTCTCAAAGTTTTTGTCCCTCGGCTTTCGTCGAGGTCACGGGGGTGGGGTTATAAAAAATATTACAAGCCAGAATCTCCACATTTAAATGAAAACAGCCTGGAATTTTGTTTTACAACAGTACACTTGGTTTGCAATCATTAGTTTTCGAAAAAATCTAAGATTTAAAGATAATATTTTTGGCGAAAACAATAACCTATGCGAACTCAATTTTAAATGAACTAAATTGTTTTCAGCTGAAAACACCCAAATTTATTAGAAATTAAGAAGTTTTTAAAAACATATTGTTTTGCCACCTGATTTTTTCAGTCGATTTTTAAGGGACGAGGCTTTTTTTTAATATTGCAAACGGCCTAATGAACTTTTCAGAACTTGAGTGATTAAAAGTAGGTAGTTTTATTACCCCGAGCAGACGGAAATAACTTGGGAATAACATTTTTTGATATTTGAAAATACTAGGCCAATAACATTTTATGTTGTTATTATTTTTTGTTATTTTAACAAATAATCCGATCATCCCAATAACAGTTGAAGGTATTCTTCCATAACAAAAATGTTTTTCCAAAGTTGTTTTAGCTTAAACCAATATCATACCAATAACAAATTTTGTTATGATAACATAAACTGTTAATAAACCCTTATGCAAAAATTTATTTTTTAAGAGGATTCCATAACACTTTCTGTTATTTTAACAGTATTTGTTATTGAAATGGCATGAATTTTTATTATTACCGTCTGCCCGGGACGCCATAAAAAACAGACAATTTATGTAATACCACAACGGAAAAACAAACATTTTTTGTATACATAATTCCAATACAAAAAGGAATGCAATATATATAATATTGAGTTTTCTTCAACATCATAAATGTGGTTATTGGGGTGCCCAGAAGAAATGACCCCCTGCTCCACAAGCGGAAAACGATTTTAAGGTTTTTGTTAAGCATCTGTGCCGATTTTTATGCATTTTTCGTTGAGATAAACCCATTGATACTAGATCCTGAATTAATACTTAAATAATATTAACACTTTGGACAAATCCAAAAAAATGCTTTGAAAAAACTCAAACAAAAGCTTGTAAATTGAATTGTTATATGATTTTAATGTTTCAATTCAAATGAAGGCAATTTTGGCGTCTAAAAAAAAAGTTTAACTTTTCAGTTTAGGTCGGAAAATGATAAAATAATTCTATTTTTTCTATAAATTCATTGTTAGTATACTGACTTTCAGAAGCAACATGATATCAATGATAGTTGTAGTATTTATTGATACTTTATGCCTCATTCTTTTGAGATTAAAGCTTAGAATTTAAAATTGTGTTTTTTACGAATGTTACTCTTTACAACTCAGCCTCGCCTTTTGATGAGCTTCGATCTAAAAATTCTCCAAAAGTATTTTTTTTTTACTCTTTAGCATAGCATAGCATAGCATAGCATAGCATAGCATAGCATAGCATAGCATAGCATAGCATAGCATAGCATAGCATAGCATAGCATAGCATAGCATAGCATAGCATAACGGGTCTGCACCACGCTGTAGGGGGTGCCACAATGGTCAATTCAATATTCTTAGACAATTTGATTGCTGCCCGGTACATCCAAAAATATCTAAGAACGTAAATTTCCACACTGTGCTCCAAGGCTACGCCCATACAGTCCCGTGGGGATTTGGGAGGGGATGTTTTTGTTGTTCACTAGTGGCAAAAGTGCAGGGAACCCATGCGACTTTTAAAAGTGAACGGAATATTTTTGGGAGGTTTGGAATGGGGGTTAGGGGAATTTCATCGGGCCGATGAAAATGGTTGAATGCGTAATGTATTAAATGATTTGGAAGTTTGTACGTGTAAATGTGAGTCTTTAGTGTATTATATAATAAGCATGTAGTTTTGTAAAAATAATAAATGAAACAAATATAATACATATAATAAATATAATAAATAAAATCAAGATGATTCCAGGAAGCTGTAAAAAAATTGCAGTAATTTAAAATATAAATACTCCAGATGGTTCCCATGCTGTTCTAGAAAGTATCGTTAATTTAAACAATTTGATCATATATGGTATGAGGAGATGGTATGTTACAGGAAAGGAAAAGGATGAGGAATAATATAAACAATTATATAAATCATATAGTGAGTTGATAAATTTACACGCAGACAGTAAAATTACCACAATCCCTCACCCCATACGAACAGCGACACAAAAGCACACACAAAAAAAATTAACCTGAATAATCACGACTTCGACTGACACGCAACAATATTCATTAGCACAATGACCCCCCCATTATTTAATTATAATAACCACTCACCCAAGCACACAAACAGCGACACAAAAGAAATGAAAATGAGCATGCAAAAACAAGACAACGCGTCCCCGTGGTCAGCGCACTTATCCAAAAGTATTTTTTTTACTCTTTACATATAAAATATTTAAATAGTTAGTAAAATCAAATTTTCAAACATTGCCAAAATCACTTAAATTGGTTTAATTAAAAAACTCGTCATTTTATTTAAACAAAACTAAGTGTTTTTCTTTGCAATACTTTTAAAAGCAAAAAAATATAAAAGAAAATTACTTTTGGAGATTTTTTAGATCGAAGCTCATCAAAAGGCCTCAGCCTCGCCGGGGGAGGCAAAAAGAAGTTTAAAAATTGAAATTACAAGCCACAGTTTTAACATTTGAATGAAAAAAGTGTTTTAAAATGAATTATACACCTGTCCAGTTGTTGTTTTGCGATCATTAGTTTCCAAAATTTCTAAGTATTGACAAACATTTATTTTTTTTCAAAAAAAAAAAAGTTTTTGCGGTGCTGTGCATGGGAATTATATAAAAATTCAAAATATTTTTTATCCAGCCCAAACATGCTAACTATGATTCTCAATGCAGAAAAATGCGTTTTAGATTGTTTTCAGTTGATTTGACTTTTATTTTTTCCCTTTGATTTTTCAGACCAATTTTGAAGAAGGGGGGGGGGAGGGGGTGACATAAACTTTGGAAAATATTTGCAGCGGCCTATGCCAAATAACGTTTTAGAAAAATCCTTCCAATTACCATGAAAGATTATCATGAAATTGAATTTTTGTTCATAAGTAAGAAGAGATTAGATCTCTTTCGAATAGCTCTCTTAGTAAACCATTAGCGTGTCCCAAAAAAACACGAAGTCGAGCAAATCAATGTGCTCAGTTCTCAAATGATAGAAAATCATGTTAGAAACAACTCTCTCATACATGAAAACATTCGGAAAAATCGTTTACCACGTTCCCTGGGCATTTTTTTGAAAAAAGTCAGTTTTTTCATCAATTTCACAAAATCTGCTTAGAAAAAACTGGAAAATTTTTAAATTTCAAATAGCCTGTACCATTAAATGATGGTCTGTGGTCCAATAAAAAAGTTAATGTATCGATTTGGCCTATTAAAATCTTGCTTTCACTTTTCCGGTAGCTTTTATGTCAAAAAATACGAGTTTTCGCTTTACTTTTTTTCAATCTTCTCCCTCGGTATTGAACTCAAAAATTTCCTCATCTGTAAGAAAACATGCATCTTGTAAGAAATTTTCCGCCGAAGATTTTCGTCTAAGCAACTTTGAAGTTTCATCATTTCTGAGCTATCATAATTGGCTTACAATATTAATGGACAATTAGGCCTGATTTGAAGAGAGACTATATCGCATCTGTTTTTAAACATAATTAGCTCATCCTCTAATACTAAGGCCACCTGGTGTTGTTTTCTCATGGCACACTACGTGCTAAATCAATGAATTACTTTTAGTAAATAACTCATATTTAGAGCATTTTCCATTAAAGCCAGATTGACGTTTGCTGCGTTTCCATGGATACAAATAAACAAATAACAAATCGATGCATCTGTGCTCTCTTATGCTAACTAGATAGGAAAACCAGCAATCTTAGTACAAGAGATACAAAAAATAATATTTTTTGGACAATTGACTACGAGAAGGGGAGGGGGCTGAGAATAACAAAAATGTCTACGTGATTAATGGATGAATCCCTATAGAATAAATTCTAAATACTTAGTGTTATTTTTAATTTACTTGAACATCGGATTTATCAACAAGAGTTATAAGAAGGGAGCGTAAACGTTACGTTGTGGTTCAGATCACGGAAATGCGCTCAATCGAACCTTATATTTGTTATTTGTTTATTTGTATCCATGGAAACGCAGCAAACGTCAATGGAATATGCTCTAAATATGAGTTATTATGTTTAAAAACAGATGCGATATAGCCTCTCTTCAAATCAGGCCTAATTGTCCATTAATATTGTAAGCCAATTAAAATAATTTCAACATTTTCAAAAATTCAATATTCTTTCTTCACAAAAACTGGAATATCTCAGCTCAGAAATGATGAAACTTCAAAGTTGCTTGGACGAAAATCTTCGGCGGAAAATTTCCTACAAGATGCATGTATTCTTACAGATGAGAAAATTTTTGTGTTCAATACCGAGGGAAAAGATTGAAAAAAAGTAAAGCAAAAACTCGTATTTTTCGACATAAAAGCTACCCGGAAAGTGAAAACAAGATTTTAAAAGGCCAAATCGATACATAAGCTTGTTTATTGGACCACAGACCATCATTTAATTGTATAGGCTATTTGAAATTTTAAAATTTTCCATTTTTTCTAAGCAGATTTTGTGAAATTGATGAAAAAACTGACTTTTTTCAAAAAAATGCCCAGGGAACGTGGCAAACGATTTTTCCGAAAGTTTTCATATAAGAGAGAGTTGTTTCTAACATGATTTTCTATCATTTGAGAACTGAGCACATTGATTTACTCGACTTCGTGTTTTTTTGGGACACGCTAGTAAACCATTTTGATGAAGAACGCTGACATCCAATAAACATCAATATTTTTTTTTTGCTAATAAAATATATGCAATCCACTGCTTGTAATTTTTTTTAGGGCATCAATATAAAATCAATGAAATTCATCGTTTACAGCAAATAACAGGAAATTAGTAACAGTTTGCTCAAGAAATTTCCGATAAGACATAAAAACAAAATTTGACATGACTAATTTATCGGGATGTCCAAGTTGATTAAACATCAAACACTTTCTCCGTCAAATTACTGCTACATTTCATTGGTTCTCCGATCATTAGCCATCATCCCACGTGTGCTTCCAAGCCATGTAATTGGCCATCATTTCACTTCTCTTCCTCACCCTCACACTCACTCACTGTACTCCATTTTCTCTCTCCCTCGGACAGGTTACTCCGATCTGTTCTGCCTGGCGAAACGTGACCTGTGGGAAACTTTGGCCGACTATCCGGAAGCCCGGGCCTCGCTGACGGAGCGAGGATGTCAATTATTGCGCAAGGACGGCCTGCTGGACGAGGCGGTGTTTGCAAGTAAGTTGCCGTTTCGTAGGGATGCCTAATTTTCCTCCCGGGGATAATCAAACAAACACACCGTATAACGTACCGACCAGATTGTCCAGGTCAGACGGGGGTTTGTTTTTGCTTCTTTCTCTGTTTGAGTTGAGATTTTCGTAGTCCCTCCGGCGGGCAAAGAGGAAAATTGCAGCAAAAACAAAAAAAAAAGTCAGACAGACAGACTCAACAGGAGGAAAAATCAAGGCAAAAAAGGGCGCAACCCCGTGTGATTAAAGTGAAAATTTAATTAACAATCAACAGGCGCCCAGCACCAGCAGGACACGCTGGAGAGCGGAGTGGCCAAGCTGGAGCAGACGGTGGAGAACCTGAACCTCCGGTTGGCCCGGCTGCTGGCCGAGTACAGTGCGAGTCAGGCCAAGCTGAAGCAGCGGATCTCGAAGCTGGAAGAAAGGTGAGTCTTAAGGCCCCGTCGAAACCCGTTGAGGGAAAAGTTTGTCTTTTGGAAAATTGGATTTTACCGTACCCACCTACTCAAGCCACCGTGCGATTGACGGGTGAAACCGACGACTGAACTGCTGTCGTAACGGGAAACTCGCTTCGAAGTGTGGGGTCTCCTTAGAGCAGTTCTTGAGCAAATAAGAGCATGCTTGTTTGCGTAAACGGTTCGTATTGAGTTACACGCTTTCGGTTTTGACTTTCGGGGGCGTGATTGGGAAAGGATTCCACTCAGTGAGAAGCTAGAGGTTTGCGAACTTTTACTGCAGAGCAATTTAATGGACGAATTGAGCACAGCTTCAAGATGGCGATAAGAGTTCAATCAATATTTAAGAGCGAGTCCACGAGCAAAGCATACCCATCTCGCATCGACCTCACCAATCTGCCTGAAATTTTCAGGGGTTGTTTGTAAATATAAAACTAGCATCTGGCCAAAATATGAGCACTCTAGGTCACCGGGAAGTGGGGCAAATCGGGACACAAAGTTTGAAGGTTCAAAACCGTCAAAAATTTTAAAAAGGCTATAACTTAGGCAAAATTCAATTTATTTTCAAAATTCAAAATGCATCTGAAAGGGCTTAAAAAATGCAACAAAATGCAGGGTAGAGCATCCCAATTGGTTAAATCTAAAGGGAGTTATTGGCATTTTAGTGAAAAAATTGCATAATTTTCAAACTCAAATAAAAAAGTGTTCCATCCAGATATCAACTCGGTTTTAAAAAACTATATATTTAATAATTATTTGAATTTGCACAATCTTGGAAACCATTATTTTAAAAATAATAATAAAATAGTAATAAAATAATTGACTGGACGAAAACTCGAGCATCTCAATCAAATTCATTTTCCAAACGAATTTGTATGGGGACGGTATTGCACATTTTATAAGGAAAAAAATAATGCCTTCTTTGGAAAAAGGTGTTTCAAGTGTTTCATTGAATTAATTAAAATAATCGATTGATTTCCTGTAGACCTGCCCAACCTTTTCGGCTCAATTTTCACATTTTTGATCGTCAAAATTACAATTGTCCATTTTTTCATGGTATATTTGATGGAATCGGTTCTCAAAAGACCAGTGAACATAACTTTTCCAAAAGTTTGAAAAATATTTATACAAGTCATTTTTATCTACATTTTATGTCAAAAATCAATCCGGCCCGCAGGCCGGACCAATTTTTCACACAAAACTTACATAAAAACGACATGCAAAAATATTTTTTCAAACTTTTGTCAAAGTTATGTTTACTGGTCATCTGAGAACCGATTCCATCAAATAAACCATGAAAAATTGGGCAATTGTAATTTTGACGATCAAAATTCAAAATCAAAATTGAGCCAAAAAGGTTGGGCAGGCCTGAATTACTGTAAAAAATGCTGGTTATACATAATATTTCAAGTGCGTCCTAAAATGAAGATAAAATTTGTGATATTATTATTCACAACTATAAATCTGAGTACAATGACACTTTGTACGACCGCAAATGATTTAAAGTTGATTTTTAAATCAATTTTAAAAAAATTAACTTCGTGGTCCTTCTTGACAGAAAAGGCCCTACTTGACAGCTCGTTCCAAGGGGATCATAGTTGATCCATCGGAAAAAGGTTGTCTTGTCAATATATATTTTTTTTTTGCTTTTAAATAAAAAAAGTTATCAAAAATGGGTTTTTAATTTCAAGCCTATTTTTTTTTTTTAAACAATAGACATCATAAAATGCTTTATACATCATCACCGTAAGATGGCAAAATTTCCATGATTTTTTGAAAATACTTTTCCCCAAAACGTTTATGTTGTGTACCCAGAAATCTATTATTTGTGTAAAAATGCATAAATAAGCGAAAGTGAAAGTTTCCATTCGATTTTGACAGTTTTTTCAATTAAAATTTCAAATTCATAAAAAAAAAATTTGCCACCTAATTTTTTGGAAAAAAAACTATTTTTAAACTGTTTATGCTTAAAATTTGTGAAAAATTAGTTATTGTTTCTTATTAGCCACCTCTTGATTCAATTTACCATGCCCATATATGAAAAGATTGATGATTGAAAACGCAGTAAATTTCCAAAAGTTTTGACATTTAAAATCAAACCAATAATTTTCAAGATATCGTCAGTTTTATAATTCGGGATAGTTAGGTAATCTTGAAAAATCGCAAATTTTACACAAAATTTAAACTTCAGCAACCAGTTGTCCGAATAACAAAGTCTGAAATTTACAATTTAATTTTTATTTTTTGAAAAGGTCCAATAAACAGCCATAAGTCAGGGATACAAAAGATCGGCCCAAAAAACAAAAACAAAAACAATTTTGTTTTTTTAGGCCTTCAGACTCCAGAATGGCAGGACATTTTCTTAGATTTTAAGATTAATTTTTATAGAGATGTTTTTCCTATATGATATATTTTTATATTGCTTAGAATAGAACTTTTTTCGACAATTTTTACCTAAAATGCCTATAAATTGAAAGCGGTGCATTTTGTGAACAGATGTGTAAATCCATTTTTGATTGCACATTTGATTTTGTATCCAAAAATAGATTTGACGTTTGACCAGAGACAACATCAATAATCCTTGCCCGCAAATTTGCATGGACAAATATAAGATTCAAAATGGCTTCTTTCGACATAGGGAGAGCATGGAATAAGATATATCCAAATAAAAAAAACTAAACTAAAAAACTCGAAAAATGTTGTTAGAGAATTACTCTTAATCAAAACCAAAACTATTTTCAAGCATTAGTTGTAAAACAACATATCCATTTGAATTCATTATAAATATAAAAATAAACAAACAATGCATTAATACCAGAATAATTTAAATTCAAATTTAAACACTACAACGATTTCTACGTGATTCAAATGTTTGATTTTGATTTAATAATATTTATGCTAGTTTCGGAACTGGCGATCAAATGGCAGAAATAGTAATAAACAGCAAGAATTGTACTGATGACACTGTTTGTTATTATTTGTAATAATCAAAGGAAAATATCTTTTTTTGTTGTGAAAAATAACCTAAAGTAATACTAGTTAACATCATTCCAAATAAAATCTTCCAAAGTGCAACACGAGCCAATCAACCTTCGATTACGCCTTCCTTGTTCGTCAACCTTACCGCATTCCAACGGTTTTGGTCAAATTTTCACCAAAATCGACCTTGCCCCATTAAGAAATCGGCTGATCGCTAGGCCGTAGCGTCCTCTATCGAAGCACAACCGGTAAAAATTAAACCACTGGAACCATATAAAACCACCCGAAAACCAACCGTCAGACATCACTCGAGTGCGATCATCTCACCAACTCGCAGTTCAGGTCCGGAAATCAGTGAAGCTTGCGAACATGAAGGTAAGTCTCGATTAGTCATCCAACTAGTTCAATTGTTCACGATTGGTGCTTCTTTTCTTCCCAGGCGTTTGTGGTGCTGTCGATGGCTCTGACCATCGCGTCCTGTGCGGCAGTCGACAAGGACTCCTCCTCCAAGAAGGACAAGCGTGGCCTGTGGGAGCTGGGAGACGGTTGGAATCAGCACGGTTTTGACAGCTACGACCATCACAGCTATGACCGTCACCACACCAAGGTGCACCACCACACCAAGGAGATCGTCACCAAGCATGTGGACCGTCCCGTGCCGTACCCGGTGGAGGTCGTGAAGAAGGTTCATGTCCCATACCCAGTTGACCGTCCTGTTCCTTATCCAGTGGAAGTCGTCAAGAAGGTCCCAGTCCATATCGACCGTCCTGTCCCATACCCAGTGGAAGTTATCAAGAAGGTGCATGTTGACCGACCTGTCCCATACCCAGTTGACCGTCCCGTCCCGTATCCAGTGGAAGTGCTCAAGAAGGTTCCAGTTGTTGTTGAAAAGAAGGTGCACGTTGACCGTCCCGTTCCATACCCAGTGGAGGTTGTCAAGAAGGTGCCCGTCCATGTGGATCGCCCTGTCCCATACCCAGTGGAGGTCATCAAGAAGGTCCATGTTGATCGTCCCGTCCCATACCCAGTTGATCGTCCAGTCCATGTTGACCGTCCCGTCCCATACCCAGTTGAGGTGGTCAAGAAGGTCCCAGTCCACGTTGACCGTCCCGTCCCATACCCAGTTGATCGTCCAGTCCATGTTGACCGTCCCGTCCCATACCCAGTGGAGGTCGTCAAGAAGGTCCCAGTCCACGTTGACCGTCCCGTCCCGTACCCGGTTGATCGTCCCGTCCACGTTGACCGTCCCGTCCCATTCCCAGTGGAAGTTATCAAGAAGGTTCATGTTGACCGTCCCGTCCCATACCCAGTGGAGGTCGAGAAGCACGTGGCCGTCCCAGTCAAGGTCCCGGTCGTCCACAAGGAGTACGTCGAAGTGCCAAAGCCTTACGCAGTTCATGTCGAGAAGCCCGTCCCAGTGCTCGTCGAAAAGGACCACCAGCACCATTACCATCAGGAGAAGCACTGGGATCAGTACTGAGAGTTCGTGAGTGATCAAATGTAAATAAATGTTGAGTTTTGTTGAGCAATGAACAAGTTTGTGTTTAAAGTTCTAACATCGAAAGACAAAATTTCTCAAGGTTAAAAGTAACATGGTCTATCTGGTGAAATCAAATCACACGTTATCTGCGTTCACTCTGTGAGAATACGTTTTGCACGTGTGTCCATTTATAAAATTTTATTTTATTTCACCCATTTACTGCCAGAGGGGCTCCATCTCCTGCAACCATCTCGGAAAGATTTCACTCGTCAGCGCACAAAGATTTTAATCGCTCAACTATTAGCAAAGTCCTTCTTTCGCCCTGTTCCGAGATTCGTCTCCGGTCCCCATCGAGTCAAGCTGTTCAGCAGTACCAAAAAGACCTTCTGCCAGCTGTTACATTGCCATTCCCCACACCGATTCGTGCAAAACGTGACTTTGCTCGATTTGAACTGAAATCCGGAAAAATGTTTTACCATTTCCACTGCATTTCAACCTCAACCCCCTCTGCACCTTAAGCTTAAATTGCATCCTTATCCGACGGCGCTGATTCGTCCCGGGGAGTCACGTTTACCCGGAACGCGCTCTTAAAACCTCCAAACTCTGTGTGTGTATGTGTTGCCTGCCGTTGATGGGTGCATTCCACCCGGATGAAAATTGTCCCCCGAAAAAAAGAAGGAATTCGCTGCACTCTCTGAAGTGCTTAAAAACAGCAGCGGGAAATGTCACCACAAACTTTGAAAAGCTGGCGCACGTGATAAGGAAGTTGGCAGCTTTTTTGCGCCCTCTTCGGGAATCGGAAATAAGCAAAAGTTGAGTCACGGTTTGGTTGAGAAAAGTTGACTGCCATGATTATATGTCACTGAGATGAAAGTTAAAGTTTACAAAATCAAAGAAATTATGAAGATATAAGAATTTCTACTAACACTCACACGAAAACAGAAAAAGTTGTTTCGACCCCCCTTCGATTTGCGTGAAACTTTGTCCTAAGGGTTAACTTTTGTCCCTGATCACGAATCCGAGATCCGTTTTTTGATATCTCGTGACGGCGGGGCGAGACGACCCCTTCAATTTTTGAACATTCAAAAAAGACGAGTTTCTCAATAATTTACAGCCTGAAATGGTGATGGTTTGGAAATTTGGTGTTAAAATGGGGCTTTTATGTAGAATTGGACGCCCGATTTTATGGCATACTCCAAATTTCGAAAAACATATTTTTCACCGAAAAAAAAACAAAAAAAAGTTTTAAATACTCTGCTATTTTTTGTTACTCTACTTTAAAAAAAATGGAACATGTCATTTTATGGAAAATTTAATGTACTTTTTTAGAATCTGAATTAACTCCAAAGTGTTTTTTTTTTTTTCATTGAGAATAAAACATTTCATTTTAAAATTTCGTGTTTTTGATACTCTGCAGGATGATTTTTTAGAATGTAATAATGTACTACAAAGTTGTAGAACAGACAATTACAAAACAAAATATAAACATAAGCAGTTTGTTTGTAATCAGCCCGAGTTATCGCAATTTATGAAAAAAAGGCTTGGAAAAGTTATTTACTTTTTGCGTTTCTTTTAATTTCGTCGTTCGTGTCTGTCACGAGTGACGATGAATGGCCGTGATCGAAAAAACCAACTTTTTCAAAATAAAAATTCGTAAAATCGTGATAAGCTCGTGATGATTACAAAACAACTTCTTATGTTTAAATATTTTTTTTTGTAATTGTCTGCTCCACCCTTTTGTAGAACATTATAACACTCTAAAAAATAACCCTGCAAAGTTAGAAAAAAACACGAAAAAATGAAAAATTGTGTTCTATAAGAAAAAATAACCTTCTGGGTGTCGAACGTTGCGCAATTTGATTTAAAAGATATTATTGTATACCTAAATGTATAATACAGTCAAAAGTCGAAAATTTTTTATTATGATTATATATTTAATTTTGGGAATCACAGAAAATTTAGTTTTTTCAAACAAATACAGAATTTACTTAATATTCTGATATAAAAACTCACAGATCGAATATATTTTTTTCTATAAAATACGACGTTTTCTTGAAATTTCTTCATTTTACAGTAACCACTTAGATGTAGTGAAAGTTTATACAAAATTTGTATTGATTTGATTTCCCTATTGCAAACTATGAAAATATTATATTTTTTTAAATACAGTCCAGACTCAATTATCCGAAGGCCTCCGAAAAATTTCACTTCGGATAATCGAATCAAGAAAAATAATATTTTTTCGTTGTCTAATTTTGAAATGTTGAGCTTAAGTATGACCCCGAAACTACGCTGAAGTGAATTAAATTTTGTAAATCCAAGATGGTGGCCAAAATGTCGGTGACAAAATGTTGAAAAAAAAAATGCATTTCATTATTTAATAGGCAATCAACTATTCAAATTTGACTAAAATTGGGTCGAAAAACTCGGAAAAGGTTCGTGATTCGATTATCCGAAGTCCCATACAAACCTTCGGATAATCGAAACTTTGGATAATCGTGGCTTCAGATAATTGAATCTGGACTGTAGTGTATTTTGCGGAGATTTAAATCCTTTACACTGAAAAAACTAATGTACAGAAAATCTCTTCAAAATGCCTCGTAATCTGAAACCAATGTGACAAGTTATGCAAATTTAGTTTATTCAAAAATACATGGATCATAAAATAATTATTTTAAATAGAACACTCTAATGAAGTGAACATCTTCACTTAATTTCGTGTAGTTTGATACCCAAACTGCAAATTATTCAAATTTGAATATTTGAAAATCGGAATATATCTTGTTGTTATACTTTTAAACTTACTTGCAAAATAAATTGATTATATAGGCAAAATAGGCAAATTTGATAGAAAAAAGGTCTGAATAATTAACCTACCGAATATATGAGAATTATCGTTCATTTTCAAAATATGCTTTTAATAATAAATTTCGAAACCTAAAAGAATTTTGTTGGATGAAGTTCATTTTAATAATTTAGTTTAAGGGTGCACAGCAACTATGAAAGTTGTTGTGCACCCTTCAATAAAAATAATTCATTAAAGAAATATATAATATTTTCCACCGAATCAAAACTTTAGAATTAAAATCATGTTTATAAATGAATTTTATGCATTATTTTATAAGGGCAAAATATAAGGCCTGTTAACAAGGAGTTTTTCGTAAACGAAAAAAAATAGAATCACCAAACTTTTTTTGAAATTCTGTTTTTTTTATGCATTCGGTACAATTCAAAAGGTATGAAACCTTCGGAATTCCACCATTTATTTATTTATTTTTTGCGTTGTTTTTTAAAGGAATATTCTGCCTTTAAAATAAATGGTCAATATACTCTTTTTGCACTAAAAAGTTGGAAAAAACACGGAGAAAATGTCCATTCAATCAATTCTGTAACGATTCACGCAAACGGATTTCATCCTCAAAGCGAAATCAAGGTATTTGATTTAAATCGTAATACATATTTCATTTAATACAAAATGGAAAACTCAACAAAAAAAAGTTTATATTTTGAATCTTCCGATGACTTTAATATGAATTTGTGACAAAAAATATCTTCAAAAAAAACTATTAAAGAACCCGATTCATGCGGACAGTTCATACCTTCTTGTCACTTCTGCCCCAATTCACTCCATCCCCGACTCGGACAGTACCCCCCCGAGCCCACAAAACCGAGGTGGCGGTGGTCGGTGGTTGTCTCCGTTTATCATCTCCCGCGTCCCGCGGCACAAAACGTTATTAAAATCCCTGTCACTTTCGCCGAGCCAGAGATTAACCACCATGGTAACGGTGGCCCTCCAGGGCTTATCTCTCTGTGGCTTTGGAGTGTTAATTCATGAATCCTCTTTCGGCGTTGAATGACGGGGAAAAGCTGTCTGAGGGGACACGAGTCAGGAAGCAGCAACACGGAGGGTGTGATTTTCACGAAAATAGATTTGCGAGCTCTGGGAGGTTCCACAGAAGACTTGGTGATTTCCGGTCAGTGTTTCGTAGCTTTTGGACGTCACATCCTGTGTTGGTAGCATTCATCAGTCTGGCGACGATGGACACCAAATTCAGTCCCGACGACGACGACGAACCAGTCCTCTTATTATAGCGCGAAAAAGTGTTTGATTACATATCCCGTGAGCAAATACACAACACGTTTGTACTCATCGAGGGCGTAGCCGCTCTGTAGCCGAGGCCGCGGGTTCAAGGACACCGCGACGGACCATTGAACTCTCGGGAGCTGATGGATGACTTTGACGACGACGGCGACGGCGAAGGCCGCCGGACGCCTGGAAGGTATAGATAGCCGAGACGATTTATGTGGTCAGTAATGATGTTCATTTCGAGGACGTGGTGACTTTAAAGATACAGTAGTTGTTCGGTAATTGGGCGTTGTTTAACTAGGTGAAATATACCATTTCTAATCAAACACCTATCTTCGTCATATGGAGAGTTTGATGCTCGATTAAAGCTCCAAAAATACTATTTAGGCTATAAACTTAGCAGCAGCAGCATCGTCTCAAGTAAACATGCAAATTTATGCCATTTACTGGCCAAAAAGATCAAATTGAATGCACTTTTGATCATAATTTCTATTTTGCGAGACCATTTCTCATCATTTTGGTGGCACACACATCCACACGCAAGATGAGAGGTTAACCGCTTAACGAAAGTCGCCATCAATATCTTTTCACTTGCGCTAACGATTTCAAAGCGCTTAAGATATAAAATTGCTTCCTTCTACCGGCAACATGTTTTTTTGCACATTAGTTAGTCACTCACTTGAAAAATAATCTCGAAACATGTAAATAATTAGCAAGCGCCATAAAAAAAACAAACGCGCCAAGTCTTTTGACGTTTGAATTTTGACGACCCATTCCAATCGAAGGCTAAAGAAAACCGAGCGCGAAGCGAAGGAAAATAAAGAACAAAGCGTGGCCACCAACACCACCAACAGCGCCTGTTGGAGTGAGCCAGTGATGCCAGGAAATTTTCTCTTACTTTACTTTTACTGCTCGTACAACCTCCGGGTCATGAGCTGTCTCCAGATGCGCTGCCACTGGACTCGGTCCTGGGCTGCTACTCTCCAATTCCGCTGCGGAACTCCCACACTTTCCAGATCTTCCTCCACTTGGTTCAACCACCGTGCACGTTGCGCCCCCCTCCGCCGCGTTCCAGCCGGCTCCGAAATAAACACCAACTTCACCGGATTGATAGTCTGGTTCGGTTGGCGCGCATCCAGCGCGTCCGGCATTCTTGCGACGTGTCCGGCCCACCGGATTCGGCCAGCCTTGGCGACCTTCCGAATACTTGGCTTGCCGTAGAGTTGCGCCAGCTCGTGGTTCATCCTTCTCCTCCATACGGTGTTCTCACGCACGCCGCCAAAGATCGTCCTAAGCACTCGTCGCTCGAAAACTTCAAGCGCTTGCAGGTCCTCCTCGAGCATCGTCCACGTCTCGTGCCCGTAGAGGACGACGGGTCTTATCAGCGTTTCGTACATGGTGCACTTTGTACGCCGGGAAAGGTGACCAGACCGTAAGGTCTTGTGGAGTCCGTAGTAGGCACGACTACCGGTGATGATGCGCCTCCGAATTTCTCTGCTGCAGTTGTTGTCCGACGTAACCAACGATCCGAGGTACACAAACTCCTCCACAACCTCGAACTCGTCGCCGTCGATCGTCACGCTCGGTCCTATGCGAGTCCTAAGGGACTCGGTTCCTCCTGCCAGCAGATACTTCGTCTTCGCAACATTCACCTTCAATCCAACCTTATCCGCTTCCCGCTTCAATTCGGTGTACCGCCTGGCCACCTCCTCGAACGTTCTGCCGACAATGTCCATGTCGTCGGCATAGCAGATGAACTGGCTGGATCGGTTGATAATCGTGCCCCGCATGTTGAAGCCCGCCCGCCTCATAACACCTTCAAGCCCAATGTTGAAACAGAGGCCGGAGATACCGTCGCCTTGTCGCAGTCCCTTGCGCGATTCGATCGGGTCGGACATCGCTCCCGAAATCTTCACGCTGCACCGCGCCCCGTCCATCGTTGATTTCACTAGTCTGATCAGCTTCCCGGGAAAGCCGTTCTCGTACATGATCTTCCATAGCTCTTCGCGATCGACCGAGTCGTACGCGGCTTTGAAATCGATGAACAGGTGGTGCGTCGGGATCTGGTACTCGCGACATTTTTGGAGGATTTGGCGTAGCAAAAAGATTTGGTCCGTCGTCGATTTCCCCTCCACAAAACCGGCTTGGTACGACCCAACGAAATCCTTTGCTCGCTCCGACAGACGACAGAAAATGATCTGAGACAGCACTTTGTAGGCCGCGTTGAGAATGGTGATAGCTCGATAGTTCTCACATTCCAACTTGTCCCCCTTCTTGTAGATCGGGCATATTACTCCCTCTTTCCACTCCTCCGGTAGCTGTTCTGTGTCCCAGACCTTGACTATCAGCCGGTGTAGACAGGCTGCCAGCTTGTCCGGGCCCATCTTGATGAGTTCAGCACCGATACCATCCTTACCCGCTGCTTTGTTGTTCTTCAGCTTCTTGATGGCATCCTTAACTTCCCTCATCGTGGGTGCTGGCTCGTCCTCGCCGTCCACCATACCGCTGACGTCGTTTCCCCCGTCGCCCTGGTACTCCGCCTCTGGGCCGTTCAGGTGCTCGTCGAAGTGCTGCTTCCACCTTTCGATCACCTCACGCTCGTCCGTCAAGATTCCCCCGTCCTTATCCCGGCACATTTCGGCCCGCGGCATGAAGCCTTTCCGGGATTGACTGAGTTTCTTGTAGAACTTGCGCGTTTCGTTGGAGCGATACAGCTGTTCCATGTCCTGGCACTCCAACTCTTCCAGGCGGCGCTTCTTGTCCCGAAAGAGATGGGTTTGCTGTCTTCGCAACTGTTTGTACGACTCCTTGTTCCCACGGGTGTTGTGCAGCAGCCACTTGTCCCGCGCTGCTTTCTTCTCGTCCCAAATCGCCTGACATTCCTCGTCGAACCAGCCGTTCCGTCGAACTCGGTCCACGTACCCGATGGCGCTCGATGCCGCTGCGTTGATGGCTGCTTCCATATGGCTCCAGCAGGCCTCCAGAGGGGCTTCGGCAAGCTCACCCTCGTCAGGCAACGCAGCTTCGAGTTCCCGCGCGTACTGGGTAGCGACCTCATGGTCCTTGAGTCGCTCCAGGTTATACCGCTGCGGGCGACGGTACCGGATCTTGTTGACCTCGGACAGGCGTTGGCGCAGCTTTGCCACCACCAGGTAGTGGTCCGAGTCGATGTCCGCGCCACGGTAGGTTCTGACGTCGATTATGTCCGAGAAGTGCCGACCATCAATGAGAACATGGTCGATTTGCGTCTCCGTGTCGTTTGGTGATCTCCAGGTGTACTTGTATAGGGAGGTGTGCTGGAAGAAGGTACTACGTATGGCCATGTTTCGGGAGGTAGCGAAATCGATGAGTCGTAGGCCGTTCTCGTTCGTCTGCTGGTGAGCGCTGAACCTCCCAATAACCGGTCTAAACTCCTCCTCCTGGCCGACTTGAGCGTTTAAGTCGCCGATGACAATCTTGACGTCGTGTTTTGGACACTTCCTGTACTCGCGGTCAAGAAGCTCGTAGAAAGCGTCCTTGTCATCGGCGTCGCTTCCCATGTGCGGGCTGTGCACGTTGATGATGCTCAGGTTGAAGAATCGGCCCTTGATTCTCAACCGGCACATTCTGTCGTTGACTGGCCACCAACCAATCACGCGCTTCGACATTTCGCCCAACACTATAAAAGCTGTCCCCAGCTCGTGTGTATTGCCGCCGCTCCAATACATAGTGTAGTCACCGTACTCCCGGTGGTCCTTCCCCGTCCAGCACACCTCCTGCAGCGCCACGACTTCGAGACCGCGGACCCGCAATTCGTTGGAAAGAATGCGGTCGCTCCCATCGAAGTTGAGAGACCTGCAGTTCCACGTCCCGAGTTTCCAATCCCTGGATCCCCGAAAATCGGGTCGGCGATTGGATCGGCTCGCATCTGGAGCTCTCTGCACTACTGTTTTACGGCGGGTGCGTGTAGCCATCACCAACCCCCTGTCTCGCCGGAGGACCGTCGTACCAGGACTGTTTAGAGTCCCACCCTGGCACTGGGACTGTTAATCAGCCGCCCCTAACCTGGGGAACAGACGCTGTTTCGAGCCGCCCCTAACCTGGGGAACAGCCGCTCGAGGGGGGGGGGGGTCTGAACTCTATCCGCTGTAAGCCGCCCCTAACATGGAGAACAGACGCTTACCTCGACTATGGAGCCAGACACCAGTTTCTTCGAGCCGCCCCTAACCTGGGGAACAGACGCTCGAAATGGGGGGGGGGGGGGGTTCGCTCACCTCTTCAGAGCCGCCCCTAACCTGGGAACAGCCGCTCACGGGGAAAGGGAGTCGAAACCCCACGTTGTTTTGGGCCGCCCCTAACCTGGGGTACAGCCGCCCAAAAACAGGATGCGGAGGGGGGGGGGGGGCTTTGGTGCACGTACGCAACGGTCACTTGCGTTCACTTTCCCTTTAATTTTCTTTTTAATTTTTACAATAAAAAACTTTTTGCCGATTTTTTTGTCGCACTACTATTTCACTCCGACCCACTGTGCGCCTTCCAAAACTCTTCCACACTTCCAAGCAACACCACACGCAGACCGTTCGTGACGACGACGGTACGATCACACAACACTACCGCGATGCGAAGGAACGAAGACGACGACGACGACGACGAGCTTCTTGTTGCCGGGGAGCACTTTATTGTTTACTTGTTTGGCCAGATCTGAACCGCAAGATCGACCAATTTTTCGTGCGAAATATTGGCGATTTCGCGATCGCTGGACGCGGATTTTGTTTTGCACCGCTTCACTATAGGTTCCAACACCTGCTGACGGGAACTTCACGTCGCGGTAAACCGGATAACCACGGATTCGCGAGTAAATTCGACGGACCGGCCGAAGTACAACACCGCGTTAGTACGCACGCACACTACAAATTTTCTCTATAAATGCTTATTTTTGTGAGTGTTCGCTTAAAATTTCATCAATTTTGGCAGCACTAAGCAGACCCAAAAGAGCGCTGGAAGAAAAAAGAACCAATGCACTCGACTGATTAGAATGCATTTGGGAAATATTTTTTTTTAATGCTTGCAAAAGGAATAGCATAACTTTTAATAAAAGTGAAAATAAACAGAAATGTTCACAAAAAGTTGCTCTACTCGCTGGTGTACTTGGTTTTAGTAAATTTCAAGGAACACTCTAGATTATCCAGCATCATTCAAACAGGACCGCTTATTAGGCTTAAAATGGGTATATTTCCCCTTGGCTGCTTTTTAACTGGGCGCTCGATAACTGGGCCGTAGCCCAGTTAAAAAGCAGACAAACGTCAAAAAACCAAAACAAACCGAAATTACCGAGGGGTTAATGGATGCAAAAATCATGTTCAATAAATAAAAACAAACTTTTTGCAAACTTTTATGTAATTTCAAGTCACAATTAAGAAATATGAAAAGTAAGTAAGTGATCGTTATTATTAAGTCTATTTCGGTATTTTTATGTAATGAAAGTTGTATGACAAAATTTATTTCTTCGTTGAAATTTTATTTCATTTTTTTTTGCCAAACTTATATCTTTGCTGCTACTTATAACTTACCTCTGAGTGTATATTATTTTCGATACAATCATCTTCATTGTAAAAAAACGTTTCCCAACTGTTATTGTACAAACGCCTGTTTAGTACTTCTGCAACCTTCAAGCCATCCGCAATGAAGTTATTCCTGATCGTCATTATACTTGGCTTTATTTTAGTTCAAGCATCGTGTGAGAATCGTCTCTTGGAAATTCTACTCAATGTGATTAATTATAAACCGTATGAAAAGCCACGTGTTCGGTAGAAGCTATTCTTCCCCAACTAATACAGAACAACCTCAATGAAGACTATTTTTCCTGATTTTAATGCCAACTGATAACCATTCTGAATTGTGTTTGCATAGTGTTAAGAGAGAAAACTCAATAAAAAAAAACCTCACTGGAACTCGACCCACTTTTTCTCTGTCTAATAAAAAAACGAAAGAAAGCTATGCTCCCGCTGCCACACAGATTTATGCTGTTGACGTTCCGCTCTGAATACCAAATTTGCACCTGCCCCTGAAGTTCTGTGAAATTCTCCTCCTCGTGCGGTGGCAATCAGCACAGCCATTGCGTGCTATCTCCTGCAGGGAGATGTTCGATGATATTCATAGGATTCATTGGATTTCTCCCCCTCGGAGTGGGGGGCTAAAACGAATTCTCCAGATAAATGAAATCGATCATCTTAAAGAAAAGTGAGCGCACAATGGGTGGTGAGATGAACGTGGATTGTTTACTTTACGTTTTGGAAAGAATTTGTTATCACTGCTTTAAGGTAGATTGATTTTCGAAGGAAGAATTCTTCGGAATTCAATCTCTGTTAAAATAAGTAAACGTAATTTTTAAATTTAACAGAAACGTAATTTATATCAAAAAAGAAAACTGTGATCATAAATCTTAAAAAGCGTCAAACGTGAGCCAAAATATAATTTTTGAATCAAATGTTCACTCGTTATTATTCTGACGCTTCATTTTCTTACAGCACTTTGACGGAATTAAATTGTAAGCGATATCGCTCAAATGCGCAGTCGGAAAGTGGGTCCAACTTTAGGGTTTGCCAGCAAAAAAAAAGCTTTGCCTTTGTGAGTAATGATGGTGCAGCAAAAGCCACAGTTTAGGGCTCTGGACGGGATCTGGGTCATCCGAGTGCCCAATACTTTGCTCTTTGTTGGCACAAGTCCCACTTTGGGGAGCGTTTTCAGCTGGTAATGGATATAATCCATTAAGGTTTTTTGTATCTTGTTAGAGGAAATTTCTTGGTCATAAAATATCGTTCCAAAGTCTTCTTAAATATTTTTTTGAGTTAACTTAGGGCTAAAAAAACCAAAGACCAAATGACCAAAAGGAAGAATCAAGCATAAATCCTTCAAAAAAAAAAAGAATCTGATTTTGACCCCGACGTGATTTGAACACGCAACCTTCTGATCTGGAGTCAGACGCGCTACCGTTGCGCCACGGAGTCATACAGAGCCAATTAGCTGGACTGTCCAGTGGCGTTTACTTGTTGTTTGAACGAACAACGAACAAATCACTGATAAAAATAACGTTGCGGAAAGCGAAGTAAACGCGCGCGCGATGATAATTGAATTAAGCGTCATTTGTGGTTCCGATGAGCGATTCTTGATCGTTACTGAGGTTGACTGCAGTTTGGTCAGTATTGTCACAGACAATCGAACATTTTTACCCAAAAAAATATCGATCAACTAAACTAGAGCCGTCTAGTTGTGATCGTACGCACCGGCAATCAACTGTCTAACGCGTGTAAATAAGTTGTGATGAACTGCATTGCTGAATTTCAGATCATACAAATTGACGGTAAAATTGTTGATTTATGAGATTTACGTTTGATTCATGTAGTTTGATAAATAATATTCCTAAATTTATTCTTTATAGTAAATTTTTTTGCATCAAAAGTTTAATTTATGATTTGCCCATTTTTTTTTTGTATTTCTAGGAGGTTTTGAGCAACATTTGCTCTTCGGAAAAAAAATCTTCTATTGCTTCATGTTTTTTTTTAAGTATTTCAATTAGCATTTATTTGATTTAGCTTATGTTTGATTTTGAAAGTATTTGGCTTATTCGTCCAAATAACTTACAAGTGATTTATTTGTTGTTCGTCAAAATAATTTAAAAGTAAACTTTTTGAATTTTTGCTGGTTCTCTACATTGTTGGCTATAGAATTACTATTATCAATTAAGTTGTAAAAAAATGCGCTTACTTTTACTTAGTCTGTAATATCACAAAAAAAATACTGCATACTTATTTTTACATGAACAAAGGAACTGTTGGAAAAAAAAGCCAAAGTTGACCCCTGGAAAAAACAATGAAAAAAAAAATTGCACATAAAACAAGTCAAAACTTCCAAACCTTGTATTGATCCTTGCACTGTAACTTGGATTTTGCCCGCACTTTTCTCTCACACTTTTGACAACAAAATTTCCAAAAACTAGGCAACCAGCAGTTGTTTATTTACATTTCCAGTCGCAGTTTCCACCAAACTGGACATTCGCTCTATAAAATTGCGATTGACAGGTGTTGAAACGAGCGGCTGAAGAGTGACGGGCACCAGTTTTCTGAGCTGAACGAAATGAAACTTCCTTCCATTTTCCGTACGCTAAAAAGCTATATTTCCTTAATTAATAACAAATAAAGTTCACAAGATACAATTTACTCACAACTTCGGTGTCTTTTCACAGCTGGAACGGATTCTCGTTCCCAGCTGCGCCCGTGCTCCCGCTTGCTTCAGTTTGTTTACAACTTCTGATTCTTGCCAAGCGACAGCACGGGCACCTGACAAAGCAACACAAACAAAGACGAATGACGTTGAACAGGGGGCTGCTTCGTACGCGCTCCGTCGCAACAGACAGGTGTACAACATCGGCTCGCTTTGATCATTTTTTGAGAAAAATAAAATTTCCCAAGCCAGTTTGTCAAGTCGCAATAGTGCGATCGATAGCAATAATTTAGTGCGAAGTCCAAGTTAGTGAGAATTGCGCAATAAAATCCAGTTTTTTTTTGTTTCTCTTTGTTTCGTCGTTCGTGTCTGTCGCAGATGACCTTGAACGACCATAATCAGTGACGACCAACTTTTTCAAAACATATGTTCGTAAAATCACGATAACTCCCTATGGTTAAAAGCAAACCCTTGATGTTTATATATCAATTTTCTACAACTTTGCAGAATATTGTTACACTCTAAAAAAATAACCCTGCAAAGTTACACAATATTTTAAAATAAACGTCCTCTCTTCAATCGGCGATTGTCACCGCTCCATACAAAAAAGATTTTATTTGTGTAGATTGTCCACGATTGAGGGGGGGGGGGGGTTTAAATTTTCAAAAAAGTGTTCACGTGGTTTGTGGATGGTCCCACAGGTGTATAAGTCTTAAAAAAGATAATTGTTTCATTCAAATGTTGAAGTCACGGCTCGTAATTTTTATTGTTATACTTTTTTTCAGCCCTGCTCGACTTTGGTCAGAAACAGAAACATTAAGTTATTACAAGGTTTGCACGTTATTAAATACAAGGCAGCTTTTTGAACAATTTGATTTACAGATCCTAAGATACATTTTCTACAAATAAATAACTATAAAATGTCACAAAAGCAATAATGAAACTAAATTATATCAAATGTTTTTATTTATGTGTGTGTGTTTTTGTTTGGCCAAAACTTTAACTCATCATTTTCGATAAGTGCGTCAATCCCGGGGTGAAATTCCCGGGACTTTTCCAAAACCGGGAATTCCCGTATCTAGGTTTTTTTTTAAAATGTGTCCTGGTTATCCCGAAATAGAAAAAGAAGTATACATATTTTGACCTGGATATTCAAATTTGGTTGATAAAAATATGAACAACTGAATGCTTAGTAGGGTGACAAGAAAAAAAGAAAATTTTGGAAAATCTCAAGAGATACCCCCTGATTTGATTCTTTAGGCAAAAATAAGTAACTGTGCCAATTTGGAGCCAAATCGGTTAAGGTTAAGGCATCGCTTTTTATCGTTGAAGTTTATATGGGGAAAATCGCGAAAATGTATGGGGAAAACATCGCTTCAGGATTTTCGCAGCAGGTGCCCCAGGTCTCGCCCAAAATTGCCCAAGTGTGAGATTCTCATACGAAATTGAATTTCCCACAACTTTGTCCAAGGGTGCAAGAAGATCCGAGTTGATACTGATGAGTTATTAGCAATGCGATGAAAAGAAATCGGATTATATACTTGAAAGTATAAACGAGTTATATAGGAAGTATATAAGAAAATACTTTTCACTAGTAAAATCACCAAAAATCAGGATCAACTCGGATCGTTTTGCACCATTTGGCAAAGTTATGAGAAATTAAATTTCCCACAAGAATCTCACTCTTGGACAATTTTAAGCAAGACCCGCGCCATCTGGCTGACAAATACTAATACGATGTTTTTCTGCATACATTTTTGCGATTTTCCCCAGAGCAACTCTCTACGAAATTGGTCTTTTTTTTATTAATTTTAATTTTTGTATTTTTTGATCCGGCTGAAACTTTTTTGGTGTCTTCGGTATGCCCAAAACAGCCATTTTGCATCATTAGTTTGTACATATAATTTTCCATACAAATTTGGCAGCTGTCCATACAAAAATGATGTGTGAAAGTTTTAAAATCTGTATCTTTTGAAGGAATTTTTTGATCGATTTGGTTGTAGGTATGGATAAAGACTACACTTAAAAAAATGATACAAGGTAAAAAAATGGTGATTTTTAATTTCACTTTTTGTCACTAAAACTTGATTTGCAAAAAAACACTATTTTTATTTATTTTTTATTTCTGATATGTTTAAGAAGACATCAAATGCCAACTTTTCAGAAATTTCCAGTATGAGCAAAAATTCTTTGACCGAGTTATGAATTTTTGAATCAATACTGATTTTTTCAAAAAATTGAAATATTGGTCGCAAAAAATTTTCAACTTAATTTTTCGATGTAAAATCGAATTTGCAATCAAAAAGTACTCTAGTGAAATTTTGATAAAGTGCACCGTTTTCAAGTTATAGCCATTTTTAGGTAACTTTTTTTGAATTAGTGCTCATGTTTGCCCCAAAATATATTTGAAAAGCTGAGAAAATTCTCTATATTCTGCTTTTTTGAACTTTGTTGATACAAACGTTAGTTGCTGAGATATTTCCATGCAAAGATTTAAAAACAGGAAAATTGATGTTTTCTAAGTCTCACCCAAAAAAATACACAATTTTCTAATGTCGATATCTCAGCAACTAATGGTCCAATTTTCAATGTTAAAATATGAAATATTCGCGACATTTTAAGATCTTTTCGATAACATTATTTTAAATTTTTTAAATCAAGACTAACATTTCAAAAGGGTGTAACATTGAATGTTTGGCCATTTTGAAATGTTAGTCTTGATTTAAAAAAAAAATATTGACTTACTTCAAACGGTGTTTTTTTCTGAATTGGAAAATATTTTGTATTGAACTCGCTGCAAAACTTGATTTTTCAAGCACTCGGTGTATTTATCCAACTCGTTGGATAAATGTACGATTCGTGTTTGTTTTTTCATAACATTATTTTTATTAGGTGCTTTTCGGTACTTAGATCTGGTTAGGACCGAGTCGGCTTTTGTAATTACATTTTTCTTAAAGCTAAGCGTAATTACAGAGAATCTTGTGTGCAAATGTTAGTGGGAGGGGAGCCGATTCCTCACGGCCTACTCGGGGTTTGTAGGGTACGACTCGTTTAAAAAAAAAAAAGTCTTCTTTTTGCAACATGTTGCATAAACTACTATTTCATCATTGTAGGAATCTAACCCTGGTCAACACTGGCTGACAGATCAACTATGGTTGACGTCTAGAGATGAGAAGAGTTAGTTAGTGACAATCAGAGTGTACCGCGGTCGGACACGCGAGTGGTGGCGGCAATAAAAGTTATTAGCCGCCAGTGATGTGTTTTATTAATAATCCGCGTCTTCCTCTGGGCCCAACGTCTACATTGGCGACGAGGAGAAAATATCCAGTGAAAGTGGAAGTGTCTCAGGAAATCTAAGGTAGTGTACGGTAATTTTTGTGAAGAGGTGGAGGAGGAATTATAAGAACAACAATCTGTAAGTATGTAAGCGGGTGCGTGAGATTGTGAAAGCAGTAAGAGTGTATGCGTGTACACGTAAGCGGTGGCAGTTGAATGAAAAATATACACATTGTGCATTTGTTTACATAGTTACACGGCTAAAGAGGGTCAGTTAGGTTTGACTTGATTTTCAGTTTTGTACTCAGTTTTGGGTCCTCTTAAAAGTCTTCGTTTTGGATAACAAACGGCCGTAATTTAAGTTTTAAATAGCATCTTTTTTTTTGTGTTATAAAGGTCAGAGGAGCCGGGACACGTGGTGTGGAGTAAGCGTAGATTCCTCTCACTCAGTCGGCTTGAGTTCGATCCCAGAAGGTCCCGGTGGCATTTTTCGAGACGTGATTTGTCTGATCACACCTTCCGTCGGATGGGGAAGTAAATGTCGGCCCCAGTCTAACAAAGAGGTTAGGTTGTTAGCTCAGTCCAGGGGTAGGAGACGTTTCCCTGGGTCCTGTTTTGGTGGAGTCGCAAGTAGGCAGTTGGACTCCAAAGGTCATCAGTTCGAATGGAATGGAAGCTAAGGTGTAAAAATAGGGTTTGCAATTGCCTCAACGATCAAGCTTTCGGTAACCTAGTTTCGAGTAGGAATCTCGCAATCGAGAATGCCAGTCGGTCAGAGGAAAGTTGTCTTGACCTTATTTCATTCAAATAGGGTCACTAGAGACAAGACGACAGGTTAATCTGGTATTTTGATTCATTTCTTCACTCGCAAAATGGAAAACAGTTGGTAGTCGGTTGAAGTGATTGGAATCTTGTGGGCATAATTCAAAGAGCGTTTCTATTGGTACATTCGTTTGGAAGCTGGTTAGGCATGGTTGCCGCATTTCAGTTCAGCGCTTAATTCAGTTCAATCTGAAACTGACTCGGTTCTAAGGTTAGAAATTTGACAGCCCTTGTGAACTGTTTTTGCACGCGTGTACTTAGGTAATTGTAATTTGTGCGTTTATTTATAACGATAACCTGTTAGTTAACAACTTTTTTATCAGGTCAAGGAAGTAAATGTAGGAACAATATAATTGATAGAAATAATCCATACAAACTGAGTACTTTAACTATTCGTTAAACTAAAATTAAGTAGAATCGATTGGTAAAGAGTTCCAGCAGGTAGCTCCGTGAACCAGGACACTTTTTCCGCTTGAAGTGGTGTGTCTAGGGATGATGAAGCAGCGGGTTCGCTGCTGCTGACTGTGTTGCAGGTGTTGATGGATGTAGTCTGGTAGGTTGTCGTAGTCGGCTTGTCTAATGAAACTGCAGATCCTTAGGCGGTATTTCGATGGCAAGTCAATTCCAAGGACAGAGTTGCGGACAGCTGCTGTGGTATCACGTCGGCGAAGGTTGTGTACAAATCGTACGGCTGATTTGAAGCAACGATACAGTTGATTCTTCAGTGCAGCTGATATCTGGTGATCTTGTTCTAAAAAGATGGATGGCTTAGTGTCGAAGGTGGATGGCTTAGTGCCGGGGGATGGCTTAGTGCCGGAGGTTGGCTTAGTGCCGGGGGTTGGCTTAGTGCCGGGGGTTGGCTTAGTGCCGGAGGTTGGCTTAGTGCCGGGGGATGGCTTAGTGCCGGGGGATGGCTTAGTGCCGAGGGTTGGCTTAGTGCCGAAGGTTGGCTTAGTGCCGAGGGTTGGCTTAGTGCCGGGGGATGGCTTAGTGCCGGGGGTTGGCTAAGTGCCGGGGGTTGGCTTAGTGCCGGGGGTTGGCTTAGTGCCGGAGGTTGGCTTAGTGCCGGGGGTTGGCTTAGTGCCGGAGGTTGGCTTAGTGCCGAGGGTTGGCTTAGTGCCGGAGGTTGGCTTAGTGCCGGGGGTTGGCTTAGTGCCGGGGGATGGCTTAGTGCCGTTGAGAGGCTGGTGGATGTTCACTCATGCCTGGTGGAGAGATGGCTCGTGAATATCTGCTGTAAGGCCTGGGGGAGAAGAGGCTTGTGATTGTCCACTCATGCCTGGTGGAGAGATGGCTTGTGGATGATTACATGGAAGCCTGGTGAAGAGGAGGCTGGTGGATGTTCACTCATGCCTGGTGGAGAGATGGCTTGTGAATATCTGCTGTAAGGCCTGGGGGAGAAAAGGCTTGTGATTGTCCACTCATACCTGGGGGAGAGATGGCTTGCGGATAATTACACGGAAGCATGATGAAGAGGTGGCTTCTGGATTTTCGCTCTGCCTAGCGTATAGATGGCTTGTTAATATTTAGGCCTGGGGTAGGGGCTGCAGGCTTGTGTATGATCATCGAAAGGTGAAGTTAGAAAGATTTGTATTCGTCAACATTGTAACATTGTCGTAAGTAACAGTTACTGTTAAAGTTAGGAATTCAAGGTACAAACTACGAGGATATTTTTAAGGAAGTTCAGTAGTGCCATTAGGGATCATTTTTGCACAAGTTAACAGTTGAAATGATTGAAAAGTAACAGGAAAGTTTAGGGTATTTGGTAATTCGTTTGGGTGCAGGCGTGGTCGAATGGTTACGCTGTTCGCGTTGTAAGCGGATGATCAGGGGTTCGTTTCCCATCTTCTATTGACTTCCATTCGGATGGGGAGTAAAACGCTGGTCTTAGCCCTTAGTTGTTGTTAGGCCGTAGAGTAATTCCAGGCGTAGAAGTCGTCTCCCTGATATACGAACAAACAACACACCAAACCAAACCTGCTCCGGTAGAGTCGCTGGTCGGCGGCTGGCCTTGCAATCCAAAGATCGTCAGATCGAATCCGTGGGTGGAAGGAGTAAAAAGAGGTTTGGGTGCTCTTCCCATTCAAGCCTTCAGACTCCTAGGTGCGAGCAGAATCTTACAATAGGGGCCATAAAAGATCTGGGAACGTTAAAGTGGAAGGTTTGTTTTAATTCGTTAAGGTTATGTACTCATCAAACGTATGCAAGAGGCAAGATATTGTGTTCTAATAATGTAGAAGTTGTAAAGCCAAACTTTAACCTGCTCTTAAATACTATAACACAATCAGTGATTAAACCTACAAAATACTTTTTTTATTACTGAGTTTCATTAGCAACAGGTCACAGGAGGAGGAGGTTTTGCCAGCACACGTAGTTCGTTCGGAGAGGTCTTACTGCGTTAGGCCGAATTCCGCGTGAACAACACACAGAGGGGAAGGATGAACCACGAGCTAATGCAGCTCAACGGCAAACCGGGTTTTCAGAGAGTCACCTGGGTTTATCGGATCCTTTGGGTCGTGCGCATGGCAAGAGAGCCAGGCGGGCGGGGTGCCGACCTGGACGGAGTGTGTGCGGCCCGGAGCCGAGTTGACTGGCGGCTCACCTGGAGACTGCTGATGAACTAAGGGATGTCCTTAAGATTTGAAGGAGGATGGTTGCAAGATAGGGTTCTGTTTGGGGGTGCGAAGTTGTCTTCGTATTCCAGAATTGTCAGGTTGACGGACCCAATTCCGTTATAATTTGATTGTACAAATAGTTAGGTGTTGTGGTAAGTAATTTTGGAGACGCTGCTTTATGGGGTTGATTAAATGCTGGGGAATGTGTGAAGGAGTATTGATGCAGGGGGCTCTGATTGATAGGCACCGTGAAATTGTTAATAATCGGTAACTCCATAAGACAATGAATGAGAAATAATTTATATTCAATTCATGTTTATTAGTTGCATTTATCATAATACATTTTGCCTAACTAATTACAAAATGCAGAGTTTTGGAGATACTTACAGCTACAAAATAATTCAGATACAATCATTGGACGAAATAAGTTCAGTAATTTCAATAAATTAAGCGAGAGCAGATAAAACTGTTTAAAACAACTGCTACTTTTGCTAGGGGAGAAGAAAAAGGATAGGAAAGCTTAAGTTTATATCACAGAAAAAAAATTGTTAGTTAGTTAATTAAGGCTAAGACTTTAACTGCAGGGCATAGGTACTTTCCCATCAGCTCTTGCAGCGCAAAGAACTGCTCCAGCTTGTTTCCGCAAACAACTTATTTGAGCGACTGTTATTGTTTTAAGATATAGAATTGTGAAACGATAGTTGAGGATTATCTTTATTCATTCAAATCTACCGGACTCAAAACAAAGGGAACAAAAAAAAACAAGTCATTTTTTAGAAAGAGGCTGAAACAGGTGTCTTATAAAATCTAATATTATTTGCATTGGAATCTTTTAAAAAAAATACTATCTGACAAATGCTGCGTACAAGATTTTAGACTCATAAATTTATTGATTAAATTTGCTCAAATTATAGGAAAATAGGGAAACGCTTAGCATTCTATTAACTTTAAATTAAATTGTTTTAAGTGAAGGAGGAGGTAGTACTGGATCGATTGGATAGCGGTTAACTGTAGTGAATTATGGATTTACAATTACAAGATTAATAAATGTGACGGAGCAACAATTAAATTGAACAGCTAAGAAAGGAGAGTGAAAGGACAAAACTTCATTGAGTGTAATGGCTTAGTTCAAAGTTCAAAGGACGTGACAAGAGATTATACTGTAAACATAAATGCTCGTTTGACTCAGCAAAAGATATAAGATTATAATACTATTGTTATCAACAAATACTAGATTAAAAATAAATCCACTCGTGTGTTCAGATCAGGGCAATTATGAGGACAATCTAGTTTGCTAAACTGTTAAATTATCAATTGTGAAGTATCTATCATTTTCAAGGAAGAGAGGGATGTAGGAATCTAACCCTGGTCAACACTGGCTGACAGATCAACTATGGTTGACGTCTAGAGATGAGAAGAGTTAGTTAGTGACAATCAGAGTGTACCGCGGTCGGACACGCGAGTGGTGGCGGCAATAAAAGTTATTAGCCGCCAGTGATGTGTTTTATTAATAATCCGCGTCTTCCTCTGGGCCCAACGTCTACAATCATTTGACTATCAAATCTAGCAAAATATCTCATACAAAATGTATTCTCAAAGGACTCATATGGAGTCCCAAAGTGTTATTGATTGCGAAATTAGATTCCTCAACTCCTCACTTTACCCAAAACAATTTTCAGCATTTCCGAATGCTCTTATGCATGTATTGCAATGGTTTCCTTGCCGTGCTCAAAACGATATGCATTCACATTGCTAACCTACATTTCCCCTCGATGGAAAAATACCCACCATTTTCATATTTTCTATCCGTATTCATTTCCTCTTTTCTTTCAACTCTCCCACCACCTCCACAGCCGATCGGTGACGTCTCCTAAACGCCGTTCAAATCATCACCACTCCAACAGCAACAACAACAACAACAACAACCCTGGCGTTGATGGCGATGCGAGATCTCCCGTTCTATCGGCATCTGGCAACGGAACCAGCCGGCAGCAGCATTCGAGGTCAGCCCAGAGCAACCACCGACGCAAATCGCACTCCACGTCCTCGGCGACGGCGACGATGGCCAGCAAGCAAAACACGTTATGAATATGCATTCGCCTCCACTTGCAGAGGCAGAGGCAGCAGCACCTCCCGCCCGACCACGTGGCCAACCCGTGGCCCGGAACCAGCAGCAGCCAAGATGCACCCGGAGAACCAAAAGAATCCGGGCAATCCCGGGACGTGACGAGTTCCAGCAGCAATGGCGAACACTACGAAGCATTTTGCACGTTGCACGTGGTCCTCCACGTGGTGACGGGGAAGGAGGTGAAGGCGGTGGTGGTGGCGGTGGTGCATGAAATTGGTCCATCATTGCACGAATATTTATATCGAAGCTTAGGGCGATGATGTGTGTGCCGTGAATGTCAACTATTTCTTCCTCAACACCCACAGGAGAACATGCGGAAAGCGAAAAAACTATTCTCAACTCACGAAAGGGAATCCTAGAATTGGGATTTGACGGTGGGGACACTTGGGACGATGGCGGCGCGGAAAAGTTAGGCAGAAATATGTTACGTGTCAACTCTGTGTTATCCCCTAAATGTGGAGGGGATAATGGTTTGTGTTTAGAACGCAAATCGATTCGGGACGTGTTGGTGTATGTTATTTTATTACCAAGTTTTTTTTGTTGTTGTTAACTAACCGAGGGATCAGTGAAAAGCGGATTTGCTGACAATGAAGATTAGCATTTGTGTTAATTGACTCTTATTTAATTGACTGCATTTTGCGTAACGATTATTCCTAATGTAATTGTATGGTTTTTGTGGTGGTGCAGATGAAACTGGGTTTGAAAATTCCAGGTTTTAATTAACTCAAACTTTATTAAATGGTTAGGTAATCTAATCAAAAAGCGATGTTGTAGATCAACTCTATGCTGGGTAATTCTCTACCAACTCACACGAAATCGGGAAAAGTTGCTTAGACCCCTCTTCCGAGGTCCATTTTTTTATATCTCGTGACGGAGGGACGGTACGACCCCTTCAATTTTTGAACATGCGAAAAAAGACATGTTTTTCAATAATTTGCAGCCTGAAATGGTGATGAGATGGAATTTTGGTGTCAAAGGGACTTTATGTAAAATTGGACGCGTACTCAAAATTTCGAAAAAACGTATTTTTCATTGAAAAAAAACACTTAAAAAGTTTGAAAAACTCTGCCATTTTCCGTTACTCAACTGTAAAAAATAATGGAACATGTCATTTTAAGGGAAACTTAATTCACTTTTCAGATCTACATTAACCCAGAAGGGTAATTTTTTCTTTTAGAGCAAAATTTTTCATTTCAAATATTTTTTTTCTAACTTTGCAGGGTTATTTTTTGAAGTGTAATAATGTTCTAAAAAGTTGTAGAGCAGATAATTACAAACATTTTGATATATAAACATAACGAGTTTGCTTGTAATCATCATAAGTTTTCGTGGTTTTACGTTTTTAAAATGAAAATGTTTGTCCTAAATGAAAAAAATTACTCTTCTAGATCCAAAAAGTACATAAATTTCCCTTAAAATAACAAGTTCAAAAAAAAATTCAGTTAAGTAACGAAAAATGGCAGGGTTTTTAAACTTTTTAAGTGTTTTTTTCGATGAAAAATACGTTTTTTCCGGAATTTTGAGTACGCCATCAAATCGGGCGTTCAATTTTACATGAAAGTCCTTTTGAAACCAAAAATCCATCTCATCACCATTTCAGGCTGCAAATTATTGAAAAACATGTCTTTTTTCGCATGCTCAAAAATTGAAGGGGTCGTACCGTCCCTCCGTCACGAGATATCAAGAAATGGACCTCGGATTCGTGATCAGGGGCAAAAGTTACGCCTAAGGACAAAGTTTCACGCAAATCGAAGAGGGGTCGGGGCAACTGCTGTGTGAGTTGGCGGAGAATGACCTTGCTGTGAAATACTGCGATAGAGTTTAATGAAATCAATACCTTGAGTTATTTTAATTCGATTAGATCCAAAGAATCTCAATAAACATTCAACATTTATTTTTCATTTTAATCAAAAATCGCGTTTAAAGCATTAGGGCCTTTCAGCGATTTATATTTTACAATGATTCACCATGGTCTTTTGGAACGAATAGTCCAAGAAGAGTTGAATAATTATTGTTAAACAAGCATTTTGAGATCTTTTTGAATATCACGTACAGCCTTTTGAGCTCGTTCATAATGAAGGCAAAACATCTTCAAACATGGTTACAAATACTCGCCTATTGAAAGCCTTTTTGATAAATTGTCGAATTGCCATGTAAAATTTTATAATGTTGAACTTGTCGAAATTTAAAACTTTAAAACTTAAACCAAGGGTCCTGATTGCTCCAAAACGACTCATTCACTCGCGACCACAAATTGAAAGCGACAAAAAACTGCTCTGACCGTTTCCTACCGTTTGTCGCTTCCACACCAATCGTTACAGAATACTCTCTCTTTGCTCTCCCTCTCACTTCAATCGGGTAGTACAGCGAATGGTTCAGAGAGACCGATTGCGTTATGTCGCTCAGTCGCTGAGTCGAAATAGTTTGCGATCGGCTTTGTTTTACTCAGTTATTAAACTGCTTAAAATCTATGTTATCAAAAATGTTTTGCAATTTTGTTGGTACACAGAAAAAAATAATAATGGTAATATTACATCTGGGAAGGGGTACATCTTTTATTTCAGAAAAAATGTGTGTAATTTTACCTATGAAAATGTGTAATTTTACCACTATTCTGGTGTAATGTCGCTTTTTCAGACTAAATTAAGGTAAAATTACATCATAAAAGAGGTAATATTCAGCCTTCTAAAATTACACCTTCCAAATTTACACAATTTTTTATAAGCCATTTCCAAATTTAAATATTTACGGCAAACTGTGGTAGTGCAAGCCAAAAGAGCGCCGAGCTGGTATGTTGTTAGATTCTCTCCTCTCTGAACGTATTCGTGTGTGACTCGGGTCGACGGACGGAGTGGGCAAAGAAATTCACGAAGTATTTGTGTCGCTGGGAGAAGCGATTGAGCAAGTCGCTGGCAGCCTGAGTGTAGTGTTCGCTCGCGACTGGTTGCGAGCTCCAGTCGGCAAAGATTCGCTCGGCGATGAGTGAGTGATTTCTGATCTTTGAACCGAAAATCAGGACCCTTAACTCTAAACCAGGCCTGCCCAACGTCCGGCCCGCGGGCCGGATCCGGCCCGTGAAGCCGTTTCATCCGGCCCGCAACGGTCTTTCAAAATAGTTCTTTGACCGGCCCATAACGCTGTTTATGAAGTATTAAATAAATAAAATTATTGTCAGAGTTAAAAAAATAAGCTTGAGATCAAATTTTTACATATTATAAGAACATTCTTCATGTTTGAATTTAATTCTTATAATTTTTATACTGATATTTTTTAACTGACAAATTGTGCAGGAAAACAAAATTATCCATTTCGTAAAATTGTGAAATTTATAATAAAAATTGGATTGTTGTCTTAAAATTTACAAAAAGAGACTAAATGTTATTTCTTTCAGTTTTAACTGTGTTTACTTCAAATTGAAGTTTTTTTTTCTATTTTCTTTTTTTAAATAAATAAGTAAGCAAAACTAATGTATTTTTCCAGAACAACTTTTAAGTGAGAAAGTTTTTTTAAAAAAAAACTTAAAAATCAAATTATTCATACTGAAAATAGATCGCTGCAAATATTTTAAAAATATTAAAAAAAATATCAAAAACTTAAAAAAATTGCAACGATCATTGAAATTTGAATGTCTTTTATTTATAAAAAAATATCAAGGATTTAATTGCAATCGTCAAAAACAATATCTATACAAATAAACACATTTTTAAATGTTATCTTTGTTTTTCATTCTTAAAATCAAGATATATGAATCATATTTGCAACACTAGTAAAAGAACCCAATCATAAGAAAATTGAAAAAAAATGTGTTTACTTTTTCAATATTTATCAAATATAAGTTCCGGCCCGCCACTGCTTCAGAAAAATCAGATCTGGCCCGCAGGGCCAAAAGGTTGGGCACCCCTGCTCTAAACTGAAAAATATATTTGTACGATTAAACCGATGCTCAAGTAAAAAAATGAATAAAAACATTTCTATGGAACCTGAAAGGGCCTTTTCACAAAAATCCAAAATATGTTAAATGAATCTGAATCAGTTTTCAGCTAGTTTGACTTGTATTTATATTTAAATTTTGAAGTTTTGAAAGATTCATTCGCCAGATTTGTTTTCTTTGGCTGGGTAGCCCTTCTAGCAAAAACCCGAAAATATTAGAAATATCTGTTTTTTAAATAGTTTTTTTTTGTTGCTTTGAACCTCGTCATTTTGTTAATGTTTTCTAGTTGCATTTTTTAAATATAATTAAGAAAGATTCGAAAACAATACATTTTTTTACGAAAATCATTAAAATAGACGTGGTTGACGATATATTTCAGATATTTTTTTAAAATTTATATGTGATTTTTAAATGTGATAAATATTTGCTTCATTTGTTATTTGTCAAACTTAAAACCCCAAACACACCAACCAGACAAAACGAAAATAAAAAATCAATCAATTTAACTCCAAGCTCATCGAGTGGCTGTTACGGTAGAACTATCAAACAAAGCATAATAAAACAAATGAAGAAAATGTTAGCAAAACGTATTCCTGCTGGCCAGAGGCACTACGTCCCTGAATGTTGTCTGTCACTAAACTGTCCTTTCGTTTTCTTGATGTCATCGGCTTTGAATATCTATAATTTCCATCAACTACCACCGTCCAAAGTGTCCCTAGCGAATCAGTTTGTGGGTTGAAAGCCAGTTGAGCCAGTTTGCGTAACAAGAAATTACACAAGTGTACTGACGTGCCTCGAATGAATTTTTCATTTTTTTATACTTACTCATTGTGATAAGGTGACATAAATAAGTTTAGGAAACCTGGAACACACTTAACTAATCCTAGTTCCAGCGCCCACGTTTGTTTGAACAAAAATTAAACTAAAACTCTTGTGAAAATCAATTGAAACTGGTGGCAAAAAAAAATGGATGCGTAACGGGTAACGCGTAACGAGCAAAGATGATTACCATAAGTTTGTACTAGTTTTAAAAAGGTATATTAGTTGTTAGAGCTGCCGTTGGGCGCAAAGAGCATTATTCACGAACAAGTATGACATGTTAACTTAGCGCTAAGAATCGTTCTGACTAGGGAACCTAAACAAAACAAAAAAGTAACAGGATAAGTAGGATGTACTCATTACAAGTATCACGAACATTTGAATTCTCCTTTCCACTGTAAGAAAAACAACAACAAAATAACTCACTTTCCTCAAAGGCGACGGCTCAGCCAGATTGCGATTCCAGTGATTTGGAAACGCCACGTGGCTGAGCTCGCCGGTTTGGGGTGATCTCTCTGTACAGTACTTTGTATGATCCCGTAACGATACACGCACGATCTTATTTACGACAATAGCTTAACTTGGTGTCCCTTTTTGGAGCAGCAAAAAGTCGCTTTCAGTTTTCCGCGCAGCCTCACTTGAATGAATTGAATTGAATCGAATACATATCTTTTGACAACAATTGATAGCGTTAATCGGAGAGAAGAAAATCAAAAGTAACCCAAATTAGCATTCTTGTTAGCGACACATCCATACACACACGTACACACATTTGCACGTACCGTAATCTGGGGCGAATCGGGACTACAGTCTGAATAGGGACAGCAGTTTTTAGAGCACTTTAAGCTTTTAAATTTGGAAATGGATGTACACATTTTGTTGGCCTGAGTCTGTTCTAACCGAAACAAACCAGAAAAATCTAAATATTGTGCTCCAACATGGTTAAAACTGCTGTCCCAATTCGCCCCATGTGTCCCGATTGACCCCAGTTTACGGTAAGCATTCATCCCGTTTTAAGTTTCAACGAGTTTTGATGTAAATTCCCTTTCCAAGGCAGAGGGCAGTAAAAAAGGCACAAATTTGTATCCTGTTCCAAGCGGTAACTAGTGTTAGAAAAAACTGTTGTTAACTTAATACAAACCCAAAAAACATGCTATACCCAGTAACGTTTATTACTAAAAAGAAAATACTTATCGTTGATAGCACCTAACTATACCAAACAGCGAATCTTTTTCTATAACATAACCTACGTACATCTCCTTGTTCCACAAATGTTGCAGAAAGGTTAACCCCATTAAATTGTACTACTACTGGTTAGGCAGTTGCATTTCTCACATCTTTAAAAACAAACTAGCAAGAGAAACGTTTAAACAACCTTTAAGTAAGTCTTATTATACATTTTTTGCGACCTAAAATCCCCTCAAATAAAAACAGCCAAAAGCAGCCGAGGAAAAAAACGAAACAAATATTGATTGTCAATATGGTGCAAACAATAAACAACTAACTCAATCGAGCATATATTATTGTTCTCTGAGACACAGTGCGTAGAATGGTGTGCAACAGGAAAATAAAAAAGTGTTATTTGTAAAACTAAACAATGGAACAAACAGAACAACAGACGCAACAGCCGGTAGAGCTATGAAAAGTCATCTATTTATATACATTTTAAACAAAACAAAAAAAAAACAAGCTACTCAAAATCGGTGCGAGCAAATTGTGTAGAGTAGAGATGAGTGGTGCAAGACAGTTATAACAAGAACAAACAAAACAGAAATCAATCTAGGTATTTACGATTGTTTATGATGCAGTTAACTAAGGAGCATTTAACCGCGAGAGATCAATTTTAAGAGATGGAAAATATAATAAAAACCAAACAAATAAGTAAGTTAGTAAGGAAAAAAAAACAACAACAAACGAAAGTGAGAACAAACGGTCTTGAGAAGAAATAAAGATGAAAATTATGAAAAAAATGTATTTTTATTTTCGCCATATTGAAAAACATACGATACCAAAGAAAAAAAAATTGATGACGATTTCATGAAAATCATTTTCATCGGATTTTTAACTTTCGTACCGTAGTCGGAAATGATGCAAATTGGTGTTAATGTAAAGCAATTATCTGATACTTCAAACAACGATAGTATTTTTTTCTAAATTTAGCTTGAAATTTGTGGGTTCTTTCTCTATGACCAAAGACACATTTTGCATCATAAGTTCGTTAATATTAGTCTTTATACAATTTTGGCGGCTGTAAAAATATTCAAAAAACGAGAAAGGATTTTCTGGTCGATTTGGAGTCTTCGGCAATATTGCAGGTTTCCAGAAACTTTAAGTTACACACGGTGTTTTTTGTAGAACAAACTAAAGATAAAATAAATCGGTATGTCTGAGATTTAGCACCGTGAAAGAAGGGCTCTTTCCCGACAATTTGCGGGTTATACCGAAATATTTCGTCGGGGGGTCTAGAGCAACTTTTTTTCCGCAGATTTTTTTTTCGATTTTATGGGATATTTCTTCAGTAAAGTCACTAAAAACCGGTACATTCAAGTTGATATCCATCAAATTTCTTATGAATTTGCCTTGGGGGACTCAAATTAACTATATTTGACCAATATTTGACATCCAATAAAAGGTTTCGAGTCAAATTTTCCGGATTTCTAGCTTTCTTTGAAATTACCCCAAAATCCAAGCTGGAAATCCCAATACGACCGAATATAAATCTTTTCTTTGTACAATTTGTCATGAAAATACATCCCGGATACAAATTAGAGCATTAAACAATCCAATACATAGATTATTTAATTAATGAGCTGTTTATTATCCAAAAGGTTCCCGAAATTATTTTTTTGCAATTCCGTCGTGAAACAACTTACTTTTCCTGTCATTCTTGAACGACGAAATAGCCTACTTTTCTGTACCAAAAATAACAGAATCGAATAGCAACACTTTTCAAAATAAATTCTGAAAAGTTCTACTTTTCAGCACTGAAATGGGTGCTGAAAAGTTGAACTTTTCAGCACTTGTTTCGAAAAGTAACACTTTTCAACATTTTTTTGATTTAAACGATTTATTGACAAAATACATGAAAATTTGACTTAAAATTTCACTCAATGGGTGATTTTCGGAATTGCAAAAAATGTTGTATGTAACTCGTTGCAAAACTTGATTTTTTCAGCACTCTTCGTATTTATCCAACTCGGTGAACCTCGTTGGATAAATGTACGACTCGTGCTGAAAAAATCCTCTTTTGCAACTTGTTGCATAAACTACTATTTCAATCCTCTGCCATTACAATTTAAAACATTTTAGAATCAATTACATTGTAGAGAATAGTTTTCTGAACAAATTCCATAAAAAAAGTATTGGTTTTAGTTCAATATAAGCTAAGATATGCTCAATTTCCTAAAATAATAAATGAATTTCAAAAATTTCTGGATTTAATAATTTCTCACATGATGGACACTGCTTACTGAGTTTTTTTAATGAATACTATAGAAAAATCTCCATGAATTTTGTCAAAACCTGACAATAATTTCACGTTTCGATAAAATATTGTCATCATAAAAATTCTCTCAGTAGGCAGTGTTCATCATGTGAAAGGTAAGCAAATCAAGAAATTTTTGAGAATGTAACTATTTTGGGAAATTGGGCATATCTTTGCTTATATTGAACGAAAACTCATCTTAACAATGTAATTGATTCTAAAATGTTTTGAAATGTAATGGTTTAATATAGCAGAGGATTGAAAAAATTATGTTGGGAGCCTATTAGAAAATAAAAAACTTGTTAATGGAATACTCTATGTTTAGCACTTTTTTATGCTCAAATTTGTATCCGGGCAATGTGTATCCGGCATATTCATTATTGTGATGTTCAGAAATTTAAATTTTCCCTGCTTGCTTTTTTAGAGGCTGTAAACTCGGAAAATATTGGCATAAGTGTTAAAAATATAAATATATTTAGAGATGATCAAGCTTGTTTATAATACAGGTAAAATAAATCAAATTTTACAACAAAAAACAAGAACTTTGGTGGCTTCAAAATCATCCTTATTCCAAATGATTATAGTTCAAAAGATGCCAACATATGATAAAAAACGTTTCTTAATCCACCATTAGGTGGTTGGTGCCTTCCTCACATTTACAAAGTTATAAAAACTCCTTAGTTGTCCTAATCCAAATTTGCATTGTTTACGGTCTTAAGGCTTATTAAGAAGACTCGGTCCAAACCAGGTGCCAACACCGAAAAAGACCTGATGAAAATAAGTTTATGAATAAAAAAAATACCTTATGCAAATTTTTCTAGAAAACATGCAGACTCTCATTTGAAGCAATGTGTCAACCGGGCGTTTCGCATCTGGCGCAACTCTCGCAAGTAAACAAAAAGACCCGGCCTTTTGTGGTTATGTAAAAAATCACCCTTTTTTGTATCTACTAAAAACTTTTCCATAACATAACTTTTAAAATACTTCACTAAACTTAACAACTATGAATAGGGTCTTACTGGACCCAAAGCGGTCATAAAAAGGCAAACCCGGCCAAAATCAAATCAGCCAGTTTTGAGATATGCGTGTGGAAAGAAAATCATGTCTACACACATCCCCACAGACATTTGCTCAGAAAATGATTCTGAGTCGATATGTATACGTGAAGGTATATCTAAGAAGTGTATTGAGCAAGTTCAATTTTCGAGTGATTTTATTGCCTTCCCTCAGTGAGGAAGGCAAAAATGAGAAATAAAAGTTTGTCATTTTCTTAAAAATGCAGTTTATTTTTTTCTGAAAAATCTGCAATTTTTCTGAAGATACCAAATCATTTTTTAGATTTCCATAAACTTTTTATTGATCGGCTGCCAACATTGTATAGTTGTATAGACTGGACCCAAATAATGCATAATGACTTCTTCTATTACCATCATCTGGAGTGAATTGAGATACATGGGGCAAATTGGGACAGCTGTTTAAGCCTTTTTCTGCATCATACAGTCGACTCTCTGGCTGTCGATCTTCGCGATATCAATAATACTCCATCTGTCAAATAATTTTTCAGCTCAAATACATGCTTTGATTCATTTGTTCTATAACTTGATACCTCCCGCTCTCAAAGGTTATAATAATAAAGATCAAGTGCAACAATCACAAATAAACAAATCATTTTCATCCAATAAAAATTTCCACACAAGTTTTTTTGATTTTATCGAATGAGTGAAACGTGAAATATGTGAAAGGAAACTCCTTTAAAAAACTTATGTTTAAGTCATTTTTAAGTTTAATCACGATTTATCATTTTGCATCGAAGGATTCTTCATTTCTAAAATCTTTATTGAATTTATAACTTCGTCCCTCATCCTGTGTGTTGTGAGAGTGATAAGCAATATTTAACAAGAGTTTTGATCTTTTTCCAGTCGATAGATTTTATCATGTTGCTAGACAAATAACTATGATTCAATCCACTTATATGGAACATCATTATGCGTCAAAATGTTTCATCAAATAATGTGAAATTATTTCTCATCACAGCTATTGCATGGAAGCGGAAAATCGTTAATTTCATTTGTATCTGTCATTACCCTCATTAGTTGAAAATACTTATCCTTCGTATCTCCTTCCAACCAAATACCAAATCACCAGCAAATCCTAGAAGTGAACTTCATACGTGAATCGTAAAATCAAATTAAACGGCAAAGCGACTGGCTGACTTGTGTCGTCTGGTATCGACTTTCCTCATTTCACATTCGCAGCAGCCGCAACAGATGACACTGGAGACGGAGACGCGAACTTGTTCTAATGAAGAAAATGATTGGGAGGTTTTTCAGTGGAAATGCGTTCAACGGTCGCGGGACATGTTGAACTTCTAATTGGACGTTTCGAAGTATCAATTTGCGCTGGAAGGAGAATTGAAATTTGATGTTCGGGTTTGGTTTTTCCTGGAAATCTGAATCAAGTTACAGTAGGCTAATGAGTTAGATTCGGGAAAACTCCACAAACTTCAAAATTATGAGTTACGTCGCAAAATGTTCGATCTGTAAGGAAGCCCTTCCCTACAATCGATCGCACACATCCCTTCTGATTCAGCACCTGATAGAACAACACCCCGACCAACCGTTCAAGCTAGTTCGGGCAAAGAAAGAGAAAATCTACCAGGACTCCCCTTTGAAAAACGATTCAGAAATGGCTCATAAAGTGGCTAAAGTTGGTGCTCCCAAGTCAGCCAGAGATATTAAGAGGCAACTGAGAACCAGTTTAGGTCAGAAAGCGGATGAGAATCTTCCGACAAAGTCGGACTTCCTAACTCGTCACCCAAGACACCGGAGGATGTTCTACAAAACTACTGGTAAATAAGTAACTCAAATTGTACAAGCTGAATTGACTCAACTCTATTCCAGTGGCCTCGTGGCGACCCGCCCGAACCCGCGTCAGTTGTCCCGAGTGTGGCCAACAGCGACTTCCCACGATTCGATCCACGGCGGATCGGTACTCCAGTTCGGCCGCCGGTGCAGCCTGGGTCATGACCTGTTGGCCGTTTTGCTTTCTGCCATGCCTGTTCACCTCGCCCACCAAGCACCATCTGCACTGTTCTGGGTGCGATGCCTACCTGGGGCTGTACGATCCGGACCGGGAAGTGGTGGGCGTCAACCAGAAGGTGCGCCGAACGGTGCGGTACCGGGAAGTCGAGTCGAAACGATGAGATGCTGAGCATTTTGTAGGGAAACGGTTGATTTGAGAACGAGCGAACACGTGATGCTATCAACTGGGTTGCGTAGAAGATTGCATGCAAGCTGGTCGGAAGCGACATCTGGTATTCAGTAGGGGAACTAAATTAAAATGTATTGCAGTAGATTTGTCTTGTATGTTAGGCACACTTTACTTGAAAAAATTACATACTTAGCGAAAACGTTGTTAAGAACAGTAAATATATTAATATAAAAAAATATGACGTCCATAAAAAATCGGCAAGAAGATTTTATGACCACATGAAATAAATCTGAAATGCATGTTTAGCACCTGGTTTAGATGCCTATTTTATAGAATTTTTTTTTGCTAAATCTTCTGCTGAATGCAAAAATCATTTTTTATATTATAAAAAACCATTAAACTAAAACGCTTTGAAAAATACACTCAAACCCCGTTGGTTTGACACCAACTGTTGTCAAACGAAGGGTCATTTTCTAGTTTGACACCCCTTTTACACGGAGTTCACGCTCACTACCAAACTTTTGTTTTGATATTGCGCGTGAGCGCCGTATAAAAAGTGACAGTTTGTCACTTTTTAGTTTGATTTTGTCAAAGCAACGGTGACTAACCACCAGGAGTTGAGTGTCATATATAATATAATCCTAAAGCCCTATGTCAATTATAAAAAAAAAAATACAAGACAACATTTTTCGATGGATCAACTATGGTCCCCTTGGAACGAGCTGTCAAGTAGGATAGTCTCTGTCAAGTAGGGCCACGAACTAAATTTTTCAACATTGATTTTAAAATCAATTTTAAACACTGTGTGGACGTACAAAGGGTCAATTTACTAGGAAAATAAGCTTTATCGTTGTGAACAATAATACAGTGGACTCTCACATTGTCAATATTGAAGGGACCGTCGAGAGCGGGAGTTTTCAAACTATAGAACGAAAAATCAAAGCAATCTATTTGATATCGAGAAGATCGACAGCCAGAGAGTACTTTATCATGAATTTATGCTTTATTTTAGGACCAAATTAGGATTAAAATAAAACATATTAATCGAAAATATAGAAATATTATGAAAAAAAAAAACAATAAGATTTGGTCTGAATTTGTTCAATAAAAATATTTTTTTCGGCTGCTCATTATAAACACAAATAACATTGCAATATTTCTATTGAAATAAACAATTGAAAATAGTTAGTAATTTTACAATTACAACTGCAACCAGGAATGGAATAATCGCAAAAAAAAAAAATTTCGCTAGCGAACTTTCTTCACCCGCGAAAGAGAGAGAAGGCAAATCACACAAAAGAACATCGCTTCCGAAATTTTTCAGAAAATCAATCTGCTGATGATTTTTCGTGAATTTCTTTATCAGCACCACTTAAAAGTATTTATTTCGCTTTGTTTGCACACATTGTCCATCTACAAATAGTGACAGGTCATTTTTCGTCGTGTGACGTTACACTTGCAAGTGTAGTAGTGAAAAAGATGTTCCGCTGAATAATCAAGATGAGGATTTTTTTAGATTTCTTTTACCGATCTTTCGTGCGCGAGGAGGAGAGCCATGTTCCTTTCGGATTTTTTCGCTTGATGAACGTCCAATGATTTTCTTCTGATGATATTTATTCCATCGCCGACTGCAACGGATAATTCTCTGCTATCTCATACGAAAATCAAAAAAAAATATCTTTAGAAGGAATTTTCTGATCGATTTGGTGTTTCAGATGAATTTTTTATTTGTGATTTTTGGAATGTATCAGAATATTGTCAAACTAAATTACAAAAATAAATTTGAAGAGGCAAATTCAAATTTTGAAACGAATATGATTCATTCTTTTTTTTGATAAAGTGCATAATTTTGAGATACAGGGCTGATTATATGACACAGAAACAACCCCATTTTCACAAAATTTTAACATTAAGAGGTTATATCTCAGCAACCAGCAGTCCGATCAACAAAAGGTGATTTTCTTGCATGAAGTATTTTTTTTTAAATTTAAAACAACTGAACATTGTTCGAAAAATGTCACTTGTAAATGCATTAAACTTAACAAAGGGTGTGCGTTATCAAAAATATGTCATTCATTTCGGTTAAAAATTGTTTTTGTATTTAAAACTGATTTTTGGTTTTTGGTTTGACAATTTTTTTTTAGATATCGGCTCCGTGGTTTATTGGTTGTGGCTTCTGTTTCACAAGCAGAAGGTTTAGGGATCAAATCTCCACTAAAACATATCAAAATTTATCGAAAATTAAAAAAATATTTATGTTGAGAATTTAAGTAATAAAAAATCAAATAAATAATCGGGTTTTTTGAATAAATTTCAAGCAATGTTTCTGTTTTATTAACTAATAATTAACTTATAAAAAAATATGTTTTCGTTCACTATCAAAAAACTTTTGTATGTAATTTGATTAATAAGGGTACTTTCAATCAACTGTACGATTTTTTAAATGTTTTTACTCGGCCACCAAACCTCAGCCAGTAGGGTATCGACATAGCGTGATAACATGCAATTCGTAGTCAAATCAACCACTACACATCAGCCTTACCTCCAACAACAGGTGAACTTTGAACGGCACCTCCAACCGCAACCCCCTACTATAATGTTTACTTTCATTCGGTTTTACACTTGAGTAATTGAAGGGTTAAGGTATCTACTTTCGTCAAAACATCGTTATAAATCTTGCAATTTTTTTATAAATTTGAACTGTATAGCAAAAATGTAAAAAAATACTTATTTTAGATACAAATCCAGAATAGTTTTGTAACATCTGTGTGCAACCCAACCTAGCCACAAATTTGTCGGCAATTATAAGCAGTGCCACCGTCTCTCACCCCATTGAACTCGACCGGTTGATTTAGTGGCGATTCTGTTGTATACATACAACAACATGGGTGACTCATCAATGACGCAGCCGGCGCAATTGAGAGATACAGCGCCCGGAAGATGATTCGTTCCGAAATTGTTCAGATCTCGTTCACACACTCGCAGTTTGGCTACGTCAATCGCGTTGTTGGCATCGTTAAGGGCCCCGTCTAGGCTTCTTTAGTCAATGACTAATGGTTGGCTAGAGGAACTTACACTATGGCGTAGAAACTTTTGCGTATGTAGACGAGACAGATACGACAAGACAGTACGAAAGTGCGTCGGTATTTGATGGGTTTCTCTCCGTCGTCGTTACGCTGGAGTACATGCTGGTGGCATTATCTCAGAATGGACTCACACAAACCAGCAGACAAACTCGCATTGAGAAAATTGGATGGCGCTAGCGAAAATGGGCTCGTATTTCTTCAGAGGAGTGTTGAGTTGATGCATCTTGGCCATCACGTAAATTGACCAAGTCACTCACATTGCAGATTTTAGTTCATATTTGATGAAAAAACAAAATCTGTGCCGAAAAAAAACATGTATTTTTTCCAACGAAAAAGCCGGCAACCATTAAGAGCACCAGATTGACCAATGTATTGGTCTGGTGGCTGTGCAGTACGTGGAGAATTTTGGAGGCACATTCCCAACGAAACTACCAACCCGACAACCACCACCCCTCGTCACAGTCAACAACGAAGTGTTATAAACATACCACATACGCTTGGTTCAAGGCAAATCAGCCCCGCACACACACACATTGTGGCGTCGGTCGGCGTCGGTACCCAGTTGGCCACTGGCAACGTCGGTTTAGTCGATCCGAAGCTACCCAAGTCGTCGCGACGGTCGGTGCTAATCAGGTGTACTAGAGTTAGTGGGAGGGAAAGAAAAAAAGTGGTATTACTATTAGAGGAAGCAAGTGAAGCAAACAGATAAGGTGCACAAAAATGCAGCAGCCTACGGTGGTAATTCAAGCAGGTTCGTGTTTTTTTTTCGAGAAACTGGATGATTAATTAGAAACAACTGTGCTGAAATTACTGTTTTTGGGAATAATTTGAAGAAAAGCAAGAATTTAGATTGTTGAAAAGACACGCATTTTTTTACATTCCCATTTTAATAATTATAAAAAAAATCAAGAGAGCGTTATTCTTGTTATTCTTGAAATTTCTGAAAAACATTAAACAGGATTTTGTCTGCTTCATCCGCTTCATCTCAATATGTGCGCAGAATCCACAAATTGTCGTGATTGTGCTATCTTGCCTCACGTCACTTTTTCTCGATCCGAGATAAACGCGATTTTATGTTTGAGCTTGAATAAACACAAAGCAGAGCACACAATGCCAACACGAACAAACAGGTTTTGTTTGGAAGAACTTTATGTGCATTGTCCCGAAATTTGGTTGGATTTGTTTGCCGGAAGCACGAGTTGCAATATAACGAGTAAACCGTAAGGAACCAACTCCTTGTAACAAAACCTTTCTACTCCATGTGACAACATCGCTCTCTGCATTGAACAGCAGTGTCTTACATACATACTTGCAAGTGTGGCAATATTGCACGGAATTTTCGGTTATCGTTTTTTTAAGCCGAGCCTCGTAGCCTAGTGGTAACGCTTCCGCCTCGTAAGCGGTAGATGGGGGTTGAAATCCCGGCTTGGGTGTTTCCTCAGGAACAGGGAAAGATTTACCTTTACTTTTATTGTAAGCTAAATTTTGTGAATCTGTAAGGACCAAAAAATGTGGCAATTTAAACCAAAATCGACGTGCGGCAAGATAGCGTAATTGTGACGAAATATTGATATTTGATCTTAAGTTTCTTACAAGGTTTTAACCACAAATAAGATAATTTGGAGCGACTATTTTCGCCCACTGTGAAAATGAAGCAATGTAAATAAATGAACATACACAGACATTTTTTTTGTAAATTTGGAAGGTGTTATTTTGGGAAGTTGAATATTACCCCTTTTTTTACCTCAACTTAGACTTAAAAAGTGCCATTATATCAGAAAAGTCGTTAACATTACACATTTTCAGATGTAAAATTACGCATTTTTTCTGACATTCAAGATGTACCCCTTCAGAGTAACCTAATTTAACATAACGATTTTAAATGAGTTTCAGTGCAATTTCGGAATTTTATTATTGGGTAATTCTCTACCAACTCACACGAAATCGGGAAAAGTTGCCCCGACCCCTCTTCGATTTGCGTGAAACTTTGTCCTAAGGGGTAACTTTTGTCCCTGATCACGAATCCGAGGTCCGTTTTTTGATATCTCGTGACGGAGGGGCGGTACGACCCCTTCCATTTTTGAACATGCGAAAAAAGAGGTGTTTTTCAATAATTTGCAGCCTGAAACGGTGATGAGATAGAAATTTGGTGTCAAAGGGACTTTTATGTAAAATTAGACGCCCGATTTGATGGCATACTCAAAATTCCGAAAAAACGTATTTTTCATCGAAAAAAACACTAAAAAAGTTTTAAAAATTCTCCCATTTTCCGTTACTTGACTGTAATTTTTTTTTGGAACATGTCATTTTATGGGAAATTTAATGTACTTTTCGAATCTACATTGACCCAGTAGGGTCATTTTTCATTTAGAACAAAAAATTTCATTTTAAAATTTCGTGTTTTTTCTAACTTTGCAGGGTTATTTTTTAGAGTATAACAATGTTCTACAAAGTTGTAGAGCAGAGAATTACAAAAATTTTGATATATAGACATAAGGGGTTTGCTTATAAACATCACGAGTTATCGCGATTTTACCAAAAAAAGTTTTTAAAAAGTTACTTTTTGCAATTCCGTCGTGAAACTACTTACTTTTCCTGTCATTCTTGAACGACGAAATAGCCTACTTTTCTGTACCAAAAATAACTGAATCGAATAGCAACACTTTTCAAAATAAATGCTGAAAAGTTCTACTTTTCAGCACTGAAATGGGTGCTGATAAGTTGAGCTTTTCAGCACTTGTTTCGAAAAGTAACACTTTTCAACATTTTTTTGATTTAAACGATTTATTGACAAAATACATGAAAATTTGACTTAAAATTTCACTCAAAGGGTGTTTTTCGGAATTGCAAAAAATGTTGTATGGAATTTGTTGCAAAACTTGATTTTTTCAGCACTCTTCGTATTTATCCAACTCGGTGAACCTCGTTGAATAAATGTACGACTCGTGCTGAGAAAATCCTCTTTTTGCAACTTGTTGCATAAATTACTATTTTGCGTTTCTCTTTGTTTCGTCGTCCGTGTCTGTCGCGGGTGACCATGAACGGCCATGATCGATGACGACCAACTTTTTCTGTGGTGTAGAAAAGTATGCCGTTTCGTCGCTCGAGAATGACAGGAAAAGTAAATAGTTTCACGACGAAATTGCAAAAAAAAATGATTTGCAACGCAGGAAAATGCATTTTGAATTATTTTCAGTTGATTGCACGTAATTTTGAAGATCCTTGATACTTTTTTTTGTTCCCAATGTTTTGGGCCGTTTTTGAAGAACTGAGGGGGAAAAATAAACTTCAAAAATATTTGCAACGGTCTAAACGAGTAATTTTCAATTGAATTAAATTAATTTAAGATTAATATCAGATGCGACAAATGCGATCTTTTTTGTTTTTTTTTTTTTTTTTGAAAATGGGCATTTCTGAAAAATGTTGCCAGCAATAAAAGTAATGTAAAAAAAGTAATCGTTTTCTGAGCATTAATTACCAACTGAAAATCAAAGTATCAAACTGTAGCCATTCATCTCAAGAAGCATTCTTATGCCTCAGAGCTATTTCAAATTCCTAGGAAACAAAATATTTATACGGATTCAGTAAACATTCCAAGTGGAGATTTGTTTTTTGCAGCGCTATGCGATCCAATTGGAAGAAACCAAATGTGAAACTCAAATTTAATTCTATTATCAGTGTGCTTTAGCTTTACTTGTAATACTATACCAATTCATGCATTTAAAAAAATGAAGCGAAAATGCAAGGTTGAAAAACTAAACATTAAAAAGTTAGCTTTTAAAAGTATCAGAATAAAATTTGTCTCGTATAAAATGATGTTCCTAGGAGGCAAGTAAAAATGTATTTTACTGTTCTTTCAAGGCTACACACAAATAACGTTCCTCCCGGCGTTGCTGCATGTGACCGGCATATTAACGCCCAATAACCAGCCCTTTCTTTGGCCTGAAAATGTTGCCCCGATGACATCACGGCATGCGTCGGGCGTTGGTGTTTGGTTTACTGCCAATGTGCCACTTGAAATTTCCACTCTGGCCCAGAATGAGCCAATATCGTATTTGCTTTTCTCTTATCGCAGCTGGTTTTTGTTTTTTTTTGTATTTGTCTGAAATGAGTGCCATCTTGCAATTATGGAAGATGTATCATTCTTTTTTTTATAATTCCTGGCAAACATTACACACCAACAGGTGATAAGAACTTACCGCAGTGTGGAGCCTCTTCATCATCGAGGAAGTGGGGTTCTATGAATCATTTTCAAGGACATATTTCACGTGTTCAATTGCAACTGTTCGTCTTTGTAGTTTCAATTGATTTTTAACTGAAGTTAAAAAAATCGAAAAATGTATATACCGCTGTTCACTATCGATTGCATTGTTGCCATGTATATCAACAAGTTCAATCTATTCGACAACACAACATTCAAGGCTTCCAGAACTATTATGATAATGATAGTTCTAAAAGGGGGACAACGCTTTGTTAAAGTTGATTTCACTTCATTTCAATCAGTAGGCCTGTTTCGTGTTTGACACGTTGCTCGGAGAAGTTTCAACAAAATATCATCAATAATGTCAAAGCTTTTTGGTTGGAGTTCCCAACCGTAAATCGTACACTTTAATATAAAATCCTTTTTTTCCAGCTCCAGCCGTTGGACCCGATTCCACCACGTTGATTTGTCCTTCGTGTCGGGCTCAGATCAGAACGAGGGTCGACCACAACTCAACGACCAAAACGCACATTATTGCCATATTGCTGTTCGTTTTTTGGTGGGTTTTCTATTAAAAATGAATAATTTAGTCACAAGTAGTAACGCTTTTATTGATTTCTGTTTCAGCTGCTGGCCCTGCGTCTGCGTCCCGTACTGTATGGATTCGTGCAAAAATGCTGACCACTACTGTCCCAATTGTAACGCATTTATCGGAACTCACACCCACTGAATTTAAACTTTTTGGAAAAAAGCCTGAATATGGACACCAATGATTTCGTTCAATTTTTTGTGAAACGCACAGCATGTTCTACAAATAAACTAAGTTCCAAATATTTTAAAAATAATGCTAAGCTGTCTGGATCTAGTTCTACCATGTGGTTATTGTATATGTATGAAGTTATATTTACGGAATAATTAAACGCCACGAATGTATTCGTCGTAAATCAGTGTCAGTGTATTCCTTTGCTTATCACGAAAAAGAACAATGTTGTCTAACATCAATTTTTACTCAATGATAACACACCGACCAATAATAAAGATAACAAAATTTGGAATTGAGCAATACGACCCCTCCTAAAGCAAAGAGGATTCCCCGAAATATCAATTGTGGCTTTGGGAGATTAACTTTTGTTCACTTCTCTCGTCGCACGATTATCATACCATTATTAAAAACAGTGGTACTTTTTGAGCAAATATTTTTTGAAAATGATTTCACTTGGACGAAAGTAGGTCTATTTATCAGTTTTACCAATATTTTTCATTATTTAACAAGCTACAGTCGATTTTGAGTTTGACAAATTGCTACACGCAATCCGAACTGTAAAAATCATTTTCGTTGTCAATTAATTTCTGGTGATAACTTTACGAGATTACATCCTTTTGAAATTTACCCTAGATATATCCCATGTGCATGATGAAGCCGGGTTTTGAAATTTAATTTTCTTTATCTCATTTACTACCTGTATTTGGGGAAAAAAAACTATAAAATTATTATTTTTTTCAACACATTTTTACACTTAACGAGTCAGTCTCAAGTATGAGCTGGATTGGTCAACGAAGTGAAGATCTTTCGTTTTTAACCCTTTAATTTTATTGTTTATTGACCAAATATCATCAAATTTATTAAAGGCAGTTGAAAATGTATATTTGAATGCCCTCAAACTGGATTTGCATAATATTTAAGGAAAGCTCAAACCAACACTTATTTATTCGATTTAACTGGATTAAAGTTCCCTTTATAAAATCAACAAACAAACAACATTCAATTGTATGTGGATCTTCTTATTGAAAAAAAAAACACCGAGATTTGATAAGTTCTTTAAACTACAACGTACAAGTTCATTAGATTTTAATTAAAGCCAATATACTGCCCCTGATCGCATAAATGTCCCATATGCATTTTCATCGTTTTTGAGTTATTGATGCAGTTTGGTTCAAAATCGTGTGCTCTTTCAAAAGAGCCTATAACATCCAGTACTTTGTTCTAGAAATTAGGAAGACATCCAGTTTTTTCGTGAAAACTTAACAAGTAGCCTTATGTGTGGGACAAACTTCAAATGCGTTTTTCTCAGCTTGCTGTTTTTGTATATGGGACATTTATGCGAACATGGGCAGTATAGCGTTGACGTTTTTAACTTTTTTGCTTTTTCAGCCTCCTGTGATCAAAATTTATTTTACGTAACTTTTCCCATACAATCTGCAGATTTTCCGGAATTGGTTCCAGAGTGGCCAAAGTGTCAATTAGTTAGCGTAAGAACCTTCCTTGAGAGGGGGTAATATGCACCCCCGGGGCAAAATGCACCCCCAGCATTTCTCGATATTAGGAAGAATTTTCCGGGGAAAAATCATAGAAATTGGAAGCTTAACATTGTAAAACTATGCTGGAAAAGTTTGAGCATGGTAGGATAAAAACAGCCAAAGTTATTTGCAAAACTTTAAAATGTTGTGTTTTGATCTAATTTTTATTGAACTTCCAATATGATTTTTGGACAATATAAAAAGCATTTATTGATATTGTAAGTGTTTGTTTATATAGTTTTTACCACAATCTTCATTATTCTATAGATAGATGAGTCCAAAAACATTAAAAATGTATTTTTAATTGAATTTTATGTAATAAGCGTGGTCGGGGCAAAATGCACCGCTGTGATGCTCCTTTGTAAAAACAGCGGTGTCATCTAGTGGTGACTAGTGAAAACTGCTTTTACCCGGTGCATTTTGCCCCATTGTTGTGGTGCATTTTGCCCCGTTGTTGTAGTGCATTTTGCCCCAATGTTGTGGTGCATATTGCCCCGCATGATTGTTTGGTATGAATAAAACATATTTTTAGGAATAGCATTTTTAAACAATTTTGAGGGTTTTTCAAGACTTTTTACACATGGGTGACGAAGAATAATAGTTGTTTTAGAACATCTAACAAAATTCTTCCACAGAATTGATGTTATGGTTGAGAAATCACAGTTTTCCCTTAGGGGGTGCATATTACCCCCTCTCCCTACGAACCCAACGCAACAAAAAGCACCTAGACTCGACGCTCCGTATTGAACTGATTCGCGTTCGAACAAAACCGTCGACATTTTTTATATATATAGATTTTAAACCATTTGATTGTGTATCAGTACCTACTTTGTCCTGAAAATCAAATGAAATCAAGTAATAAAAACTTAATTGAGAAGTGAAAAAGCAAGTTTTTCTCGAAAGTTTTGCAAAATAAGTTGTTTAAAGAGTTGAAATCGGCGAATTTGATGGAATTTAGACTAAAACCTCAATCTGCCAAACCTATAAAAATATCACATTTAAATTCAAAAGTTTCAATTTATGAAAAAAAAATCTTGAAAGGAAACTTGCATGCCTGAAAAACAAATGTGGCCATCTGGTGGTCACTAGCAGCACTTTAATAATGCACGGACAGAAAATCATCCAAACTCAACACGGACCCAATACTGCAACAAACTTAGTGTAAAAAAGTGAAACTCTGCTGTAAATTATTTTGTAGACAGTATTTAAAGGTACGACAAAAATATTATATTGATAGTAGCAAAAATTCTGGAGACACTGCAAAGTCTGTAACAAAAATCTAGGAGAAAAAGCTCTGGTTGGTGTGCACCGTTAACACGCCATTTATAAAGTATAATTCTCAATCATTTCTACTTTTCAAAACTTAAGATTTTAAGAAAAATGTAAGTTTATTAACTGGAATTGAGCTAGAAACAAACATAAAAGTTTCAGTTTCATAGTATCCATAATGTGATGAAGTACGTTTGAAAGAAAAAAAAATAACTTTCCAAATACTTTCGAGTTATTGTCAACACATTGATACACTTTTTTTATAACTTTTTAACATCATTTTCCTAGATATGAAGATTTTAAACAAAAAAAAGCTATTAAGTCATTATCTGAAACATTCATACTTGTAAGGAAAATCTAAATCTCTACATAAGCACAAAAGAAACAAAATATTAACACGTAATCTTTAAAAATAAAATTGAATTGAAAATTGAAAAACGAAAAGATGATAAAAACTGTTAGCTGTAGTATTTTAATTTAGCTGTTGTTGACTTTTTTACGGTCTGCAAAATTTTTTTTTTGATTTTTTTATAGAAAAAAGAACATTACACCAACAATAAAATAGAAATGAAATGATTTTCTAAATATGAAATTTATTTCAATTTAAATTTTCAGGATAAACAAAATTTTTCAAATTTCCCAGAAAAATGAATGATATGTTTGGCGTCATCCATAAAGTATGTCACGCTAAAATCTGCCAAAATTAACCCCCCCCCCTCCCCCTCATGTCACACTTTGTCACGCTAACTCCGACCCCCCCTCGAAAAGTACGTCACGTTTTGTCAGACCCCCCCCCCTTTTTGATTTTTTTGAACAATTTGCATGATCTATAAATAGGATTATTTTTAAAATTCGAAGTTGAAGGTTGTGTTTTGATTTTTCTAAATTTTATTGAGTGTTACAGTGGTAGAAATCACCATCAAAAGTTTTTTTTTTGAAAATCTGATAATTCAAGCATATTGAATCTATCATTAAAAAAAACTTTGTTTCTTTAAAGCCTTGTATCGTGTTGGATTCATGAGTTAATTTTACCAAACATTAAACTTTTTTTTCATATATTTTAAGACTGCATTTTCAGTACTCAAGAAATTATCTAGCGTGACGTCACAGTCTAACAAACCCCCCTTGTCACACTTTGTCACGCTTGCGAAAACCCTCCCTCCCCCCCTAGAGCGTGACGTACTTTATGGATGACGCCTTTGATATTTGGTCAATTTGCTTTTTTTTTTCAAATAGAAAATAGAACACGTTGTTCAAGTCTTGATCGTTGTTATGGGGGACTGGGAGTTGTTGACAGATTTTTGTGCCAGAAAAGAGTGTAACAAGTGGTTTTAACAATATTATTTTAATATTTTTTGAAGGTATACCTGACTAAAATACACACAAAAAAAACATCAGTTTTGTGTCACTAAAATGTGTTATAAAAACTCTGATGAATGTGTACCGTCATCAGGGGTGATATTGGGTCTGGGGGGTGAGATTGGGTCATACAAATTTCAGCATTTTTGCATGACCCAATCTCACCCCCCAGACCCAATGTCACCCCTGATGACGGTAAGTTTAAATATATTTTTTGAACTTTTCCCAACAAAAACCACATTTTAAACCCTTCCCGCCCAGAGCAAAATCGAGATTTTAACGTTTTTTCACATAACTCGTAACTGGAACGACCAAATTGGATTAAATTTTAATGGTTATTAGTTAACAACCTATATCAGTGTTTCCCAAAGTGGGTACTGGGCCACACATATCAACTAATGGTTGAACCAGTTTGAAAAAATGAATGGTTGCAAAGAATTTGGAAGTTAACAATTAGTGGTGCTCTTGAGTAACCATGGGCGTTAGAGGGTTAATAGAGGTTATATTCATCCATCAAATGTTCAACCTTCCAAAATAAAAATTGTATTTACTGTGTAAATAACGTTGTAACAGTGTACATGCATGCAAATGTCTCCAATCAATTCTAACTATTTACGCTAAATGTCCACACCACCTGATATTCACCAATATTCACACTCCATCCTCTCACCCTGCTCCGACGCATACAGTTTGCACTAAGTCAACATGACCTGCACCACTCACCAACTCGTTATGTTCAATGTCAACGCTCAAAGGGAATTACCAGCCAACTCCATCAACAACTTCACCTGGTTGCAATGCACCGTCTAATCACTCTGCAGCAACTAAGTTAGTGCTTGCTTACTTTCTCGAGCCGACCAGTTTCGCCTCCTCACCGTCGTCGTCAGAATTCAGTACAAGGTCCGCGTCGGTCATTCCTCCGCACTACTCTGTATCCAGCAATCAAACAACCATTGATACAGATTTGCCAACTGCGCTAACTGGTTGATCTTGGACCGATCTGATCTCAGAACCGATTCTTTATTCTGAAGCAGCCGAAATAGAACTTTGCCGGTTTTACGGTTCCCTCGATTTGACAAGTGGATGACCGTCAAGACCGGCAACGTCCATGCGTCATCTATTGGCTATAAATGAGCGCTGCTGGCAAATGGTTCAGTTGTGCTAACTTTACAGGTTGTAGTTGAACCTTATACTAATGGTTCTGTAAGTATAGAACCGAGTCGAGCAGTAGCAGCGGTTGAGGCTGCTCAGGCCATAAAAACGTCAATAAACCGGTCTCACCGGCGTGCTGTGGATTCCAACATCAACAAGCAGAGTGACCATGGGCAGAATCTTGTTCACTGCTAAGTACAGAACGAAGTCAAAATCAAACCATAACAGAACGGATGTTTGCTCAACTCGATCTTGTAAATGGTTGTTGTAATTGGGCAGTTGCGTTTGATGATGGAGTAATTGAGGTAATTCTAGGAAAAAATATTTAGATAATTAGTTGAAAATTCTCTATGGGCACACAACAACCGAAAAAGATTGCATTCATGGACCTAAAAAGAAAAGATACAGCATTTGCTTAAGGAAGGAAAAAATAAATGTACAAATACCAAATGAATGGAAAATTTCAATCCTCAATTTATTTCAGAATAAACGCTGATTTAACTAGCAGAACTCATTAAAGGCAAAGTGCATTTTTCCGTTAAATTGTACTTGATTTACAACCGTCACGACTCGTATTCCAAAAGGTGGGAGACGCTCGTTCAAGGCGTAATGACGTTTGACGCAAGAAAATTGTTCCCCAGGCGCATAGTGACATGACTAAACACTCGTTTTGTTATCTTATCATATTTGCAATTGAGGTACCGGCAATACCAAAGAGCAATTCCTGGTGAGCAGTACAATAAATGTAATCCTATGGCTTTGCATTGTTTGTGATATCACAACCGTGAATGTAGGTTGATTAAATATTTTTAGTTTGTGAAATAATTTCTCAATCGAATTAAAATATTTTCACAAAATCAAAGTTCATGAGTTTTTCTTTAAATTATTATTATAGTAGATAATATATTCTTAAGTACGTCAAAAGTAAACACACGTGTTTCTGACTATTCGCATAGTCAACACTTTGTTCAAGTAGTGATCTTCATCATAAACAAAAAAATATTTGCAGATAAATAGTATAGCATGCTCACTCCAAACGGTTGTGATTCAGAAGTTCCAATGAGCTAAAATAAGAACGGAATTTTCCTGTGGTCATATCAAATGCACTTCATTCAAACCACCAACCACATTTCAGCACGTAATACACGCTCACATTGTGACTGTGGCGATCGATTAGGTTCAACTTTTATGTTATTGCAATCATTATCTCAAATTTAATCGAAACAATGACACATAAAAGCTATCTGTGGTAATTTCCGACGAGCCAACCACATCGTGCGTCATTAGATGACGGGCGATTCTTGTTTTTGCATGCCAACAATAAGTAAATACGAAATCTTCCCTGGCAAACCGAACTTTTTTAGTACAAACAGTAAATAACCAAGAAACGGAACTTCCCTCCAGGGGCGAGCCTGCCTCATGATTGCACAATTTATTTCTCCAGGGGTGAAGATTTGAACACGTTCATCATTTCGCCAAATAGTGATGTAGCGAAAATTACGGCGAGCTATCTCGCCGCCATTATTCAAATTTTCATTAGCGCAAAAATCGATCATGACTGAAGCAGAAGTTCCTCCTACAATCTGAAGTTGTTTTATCCGGTCCAGTGGGCAATTTGTCACACCGCTATCTTCTCCAGGAAGGGGACTTACCTACCGGTGACCAAAACAAATCGTCATTGATAGCGTCCGATTGACGTGATTGACGAATTAGTCGGCAAGACAAATGAGGCCGTGACTGGCTCTCTTAATTTGACCATTGTAAATATTTAAAACGATGTACATGTAATCTTAAATATACCTTTGTTCTAAATCTTTTTGATCCCTGAACTTAAAGATTTTGTTTCAGAATTTTCCTCAAACAAGAGCGAAGAAAATTCTACAGAAGCAATGAATAAATCGCGTCTAACTTGTTTCCAGTATGAATCAACTCACTGGAGCTTCCAACTTTCCGTTCAACCCTGTATCGAGTTCCAGTGGGGCAGGTCCGTCCATCACAGGTCGCGAGAAGCGCTTCTTGATAAAGATCGTCAAAACCGGTCATAAATCTCACCCTCTTTGATAGGAACAGGGAGGGATGGTACCTGCTTATTAGCGTGAGCTACGACACATCGCATCTATTTACAATCCCAACTCGCAAAAGCTTGACCAGGTCCCAGTGCACGTGCAGTGACGTGAGTAGCATCACGATCGATGACGTAGATAAAATATGATCTCAACCGGAGCTTTTTCGCTCAAAAAGGGGTTGCTGTTGCGTGATAAGAAGAACTACTCAGAAAGTCATGAGTTGGCGCTCACTTGCGAATGGTTACAACCAGCTACTCTTTTTTGCACAGCAAAAAATTGTTACGTTTTCTACGTGTTCCTAACAACATAATTAAACAATATTTTGCATTTTTTTTACAAGAATTAATTAAACATTTGTTCAACGTTTTCGTTTCTTAGCTTCAGGTTGATAAAATACAATAGAATTTGAAAACCAAAATTTAATCACATAATATAATCATTTTTTTAATATAAAAATTTTGTAAAAAATCGATATAGAGAACAATGAAAATATTGGTGTGAAATAAAAAATATTGAAATCAAAACTCTGATTTTTTTTTAACAAGAGGTTGTAAAAATACTGTATTTTTGTTTCAAAATAAAGTGCGATATTTAATTATTTATATATTAAATAATTTATTTTTGTTTAGAAAAAAGCAGAAAATTTCACATAAAATCAACCAACAGTTTCCAAGATATCGCGAGTTGAAAAATGAGTGCTAATTAAGTGCCACTGAGAAAAACTCAGTTTTCACACATTTTAACCTTCAAAAATGCTGTATCTCAGCAATCAGTAATCTGATCAACAAAAGCAAAAACTATAGGAAATTTTCTCAGCTTGTGGAATAAAATTGCAGGGGTGTTTTTCTTCGTGAAATAGATTAACAACGGAGCACATTATCCAAAAATAAAAAGTCATTATCGATAACGATTTGTTTGCATCTAAAATTATTTTTCAAATTTTGTTTGACAAATTTCGTGGTTTTCAAAAAAATATATCTCCGTTCAAGATTTTGCACCACCTTTAACTCTAGCGCAAAAGATGCCCCTTTAAGTCCCATGAAATCTTTCAACAAATTAAAAAAAAATAAAAACTGAAAACTCAAATCGAAAGAATTTTCGCAGTTGCATTGAGCTTGTATGAAAAAACTTATGATGCAAAAAGGCTTCTTTTGACATAGGGAATGCATCGACAAAATTTCATTCAAATCAAAAAGTATGAATTAAAAACTTGATTTTTTTAAATGCTAAATGAACTTAAGAAAACATATTTCAGACCAAAATAATCGTGGTTATTTTTGCACTCGATCGTAAAATTTCAATAGTAATTTCTCGACTAACGATCTCGGAAGTAATTTGGCGAAATTAATCAGGCGATGGTACATAAGGCCGTTGCAAATCTTTTTCAAAGTTTCTTTCACCCCCTCTTCTCCCCTTCAAAATTGGTTCAAAAGATCAAAGGGCAAAACAATATTTTTTTCAAAAAACATGAAAATGTCAATAAAAATAGAAGTTTAATCAACTGAAAACAATCCAACAATCAACTGAAAAATAATCATACTTAGCATACTTGGGCTTGTTTATAAATATTTTAAGAACTTTTAAGAAATTATAATGTACAGCACCGCAAGAACTTTTTTCTCGCAAAAATCAAATTTTGTGTATACTTAGAAACTTTGAATACTTATGATTGCAAAATAATTGGACAGGTAAAAAAAAACAAGATACAAATTTAAATATTTAAAACAAATTGATAATTTTAAAAATCAAAACAATAATAAAAAAATATTTGCTTAAAATTACAATAAATTAAAAAATTCCATGATTTAAAAAAATAACAAAAATTTAACGTTATTTTTTTTACTAAAAATAATTAATTTTTTTTATTTTTCGCATTTTTTTTTATTAACAATGCAAATAACTTTACTTTATTAAATTTTGATTTTTTTCAGCTATTTCAGTGAAAAAAAACCTATTTGACTTGGAGAGCCTCGTGACGCGGTGGTTAGCGGCTTCGGCTGCCACCTTATCCTCCTGGAGCTTTTCGTTCAAGTTTACCCGTTTAATATTAGTATTCAATCTGCAAAAACGGTGTGATTGTCTTTATTTAATATTCCAAAAAAATGCTATTAGTAAGATTACGATCGTAATTTCTTGATAATAATTCATAAATTGCCGATGGTAGATCGAGATTTGCCGATGGTAGAATGTAATCTTACTACCGAGAAATGTCGATCGAGAGTCGAGAAATTACAATCGAGAGCAATAATCGCAACAAGTAATCATGACTTATTCTGAGATGCTTCTCATATTTTAAAGTAAAAAAAACATATTGAAATTTCGTTTGATAGAATAAAAGTTCTGCTCACATCAGAACATTAAATTTTCATAACTTATTCAGGAAAATACCAAATTCATATTTTGTAACATTTCATCCTGACAATATTTGTGGTGTCTCAAGTTTCAAAATATTACTTTTAAATTAAGCAAAATTCAACACAACATTAAAATACATTTGAACTATGCACAAGAATTGCTTTTTTTAATAAACGAATAATGACGATTTCAAAGCTGTGTAGTTTGTCGATATAGTTTTACTTGTTATACTTTTTACTTAATTTCCCCTATTTTTTTACTGACTTACTCTCAGTAGTGAGTTCGAATACGCGCGCCAGCCAACGCAGACCGAAGGGAAAAAGCCAGCGCGTGAGCGGGCCCCCCTCGCAGGCAAAGCACAGCTTTCGCTCTATTTTGAGCCAGGCCAGCTGGTTGGGGCCGCTCAGTAAGCTTTAGTCGCTCGACGGAATCGGACCTTTTTGCCGCTTCGCAAAGGGGAGCAGTGTTCAAGCTTTGTGGGCGCCGCGTGTTCGTTCGTGAGCTTTGCGTGGCGGAAATAGTGACAGTTCCAAAGAAAGGTGATCGAGTGAAAAGCCGTTAGTGAAAGGAAGAGTTTTAAAAAGTGAGTTGCGATATCCGGTTGTCTGTGACACTTCTTCTCAGCAGTTGGTCAATGAGGAGTTCCCTTAGCTTGTTGGTTTTTGGTGTGGTTGTCTTCCTCGAAAAGAAAAGTGGTTTCATTGCATATATATTGCAGTATCGCATTCGCCAAAAACCAACAACAACAACAACTGCAGCAGCAGTTGAGACCGGTTATGTTTTTGTTTGGGGGGCTTCGGCGTCGAAGTTGTCGTCGTCGTCGCCGTATGTTTCATAACAATTGAGTGTCGGTTGTGTCGTGTCTAGGGGGGTTGTTGGTGCCGCAGTACTAGCTAAAGTTGTGAAATATGAAGGTGTTCCTAGAGTGTGTGGAATAATTTTCATCAATCAGGTATCTTTGTGGCATGTAACACTGTCTGTCTGTCACCACCAGGAATGGACTCGATACTGGTTGAGAAATTAAATCAGTTTATGTACATTTAATCAGGTTGTATTGTGCCAAAAATGAAACGGGTAATAAATAGAGCTTTTTTATATGTATTGATATTTTCAATTTATTTGTTGAGTATCATTAAATAATAAAATATGCTGTGAGCTATCAGTGGGGGTGACTAAGTGTCAAAAATGATTCACCTCTCGTAATTTCTAAATTAAAATATATCGAAAATTTTTAAACGTAGGAATGTTCTTGGTAGTTTACTAACATTTTCTCAAAATATGGTGGAATTTTATGAACTCTACCTTAAATGCCAATCGTTTGAAAATTTACCCAATCTCAACATTTACGGACCCAAGTTTGAAACAATTTGATTGTTACAATTGAGATAATACTTTAACCAAAGGATAAAAACCAAAAGCTTCTCATTCAAACCCAATGTTATAAGAACGCTCCTATTGATACTAAAATGGTTGCAAAACCCGGTGCCCCAGAGCCTAGTTGATTTATTCTATGAGTAAAGTTATTTTTTTCCCATGACCCATGAAGAGTATTGGGCCGCATTTACAAGCGGATTCAGTGGCTATTTCCTAACTTAATGTTAACAATGTTTAGGTTTATGTTAACATTCCATAGGTCGCCTCCCTGTCATGATAAGGTCCAGCCTGTGATGATACACTACCTTCCCTTTACTAAGCAATCGAATCCATATCCGAGCCGGGTTTTGAACCCCGATCTATCGCTTACGTGGCGGAAGCGTTATCACTAGGCTACGAGGCTCAGTCATTGAAGTTGAAAAATATTCGGAATTATAATAAACATAAAATGCAATTGTTTGTCCCATGCCTTTAGAATTCGTATAAATAAGATGCACTTCAATATTACCGTCATCAGGGGTGACATTGGGTCTGGGGGGTGAAATTGGGTCATACAAAAATGTCGAAATTTGTATGACCCAATCTCACCCCCAGACCCAATGTCACCCCTGATGACGATCCTTTCAAAATTTGGATTTTTTTTTCATGATCAAAAATTTAATTAAAACTTACAAAACTTACTTCGTATAATTTAAATAAAACTTAATGAATCCAAGAAATGCATTTATTTAAATGGCATCTAAGTACCTTAAAGAAGTCTTAAAAGTATTTTAAAAACGGCTAGAACTACTCAAATGATATTTTAATTGTTTTTCCAATGGAATTGTTTCTAGAAGTTTTAATCAACCATGAAACAAAAAAAAAGTTTCTATGAAATTTGCGGCGTATTTTACCGTATTTTTATTTAAGAATCGATACACAAAATCTAGTTTTTCGAAACAAATAAGCGTATCTCAATAAACAAAGTACTAAACTACAAACATTGATAAGAAAAACCCACATCTTCATACAATAAACACCAATCTGCCTTAAACCAGTTCCCATCAAAACATGACATTCTAGAACATTGTGACAAACAAGCTAATCACCCTGTGCAAGATTTAGCCCCCACACAAGCGCACAACCGTGTCAAGTTCACAGGATGGCACGATTAAAGCTCGGTTCGTAATCAATCGCGCGCGTTTGGTCTTGCCACCGGAGAAGGTCGTATTAGCTAAGTCGCGCTGCATGATTAGATTCTACAATCCGAGCTGCTGCTTTTCTTGCTTCTGTACTACACGACTTGAGGGCAGGTGCCCTGGGATAAATGAGTCGTTCATATGAGTTGAGGACAATCACCTCAATCGAAATGTAGAGCAAAGTTGGGAGGTTTTATTTGTGAGGCTATTAAATTTGCATATTTGAGAAGGTTTGCTGGTCACAAGTTGCAAGCAGCCGGTTAATCGAGGCGTGAAGAAACTAGTTTTGGAATTTGCACCTTCATGATGATGATGAAGAATTGCACTTTTAAGCTCGGTGATCATTCTTGGAACAAATTAATCAAAACTGTTCTAGCGAAACTGGAATTGCATTTGCAAATGTATGGCATAAAAGAATAGCACACAACCCTTGTGTTTCACAGAATTGTCTCTCTAATAACTGTTTCAACCAACCGCCAGCATGGACAACAAAAATCCACCCTACCCATCGTCGCAAGCGCCCGGATTTGTGGCCGGCCCAAATACGCACCAGTTTCAGCCGCAACCCGCCGGTTACCCACATCCACCGGTGAACCACAGCTATCCTCATCCGCCACCGCCACCACCGTACGATGCCAACGCCAACATGATCCCACCGGGTGGCCACGGGGGACAGCAGCCGACATACGTTCACAGTGAGTATTTTTTAATATATTTTTTAATTACCTGCTTCAATCCAACATGAAGATAAAATTTAAGCCAAAGAAAAGCATTTTAAAGAAACCTTTTTTTTTAATTTTCAAAGTTTATGTCAAACAAAGTAGTTTTGTAGCTTAGGAGACGCTGATTTATTTATTTTTCAAAAATAAATGTCATAACAAACCAAAAAATCTTTACTTTCTTTACCCCATAATTTATCCAGCGATAGTAACGGCACCCCAGGTTGGACCGGATCCGGCCTCGATCAGCTGCCCATCCTGCCAGAAGCACGTCATCACCAAACTGGACTACGAAACCTCCACCAAAACGCACATCATGGCTGGTCTTCTGTGCTTATTTATGTAAGTGTATATCATAACGTCTGCGGGATGAATCATGAAGTAAAAAGTTCAAGCAGGTACAATTTTACTGAAACTCAACAACAAAAGTCATTTATCAGTAAAATGACGGTAAAATTAGCTCATAAGCATTCTCAGTCACCCACTCATGGGCGCGACGATTGCTTCAACCTGTGCCAACGTGCAAATGTAAACGGACGAGGGGTGCCAATGCCGATAAGATAAGGAGGACCCAAGTGTGATTAGATTATAGCTCATTTGCACCATAATTAGCGCAGTGTACTCACAGAATGAGGGTGGTGGTACTAGATAAGATATTATTGGTGCGATTGTACCGGAATAGGGAAGGTACTATGTTCTGTATAGCTGAAACGTTTGAAGGGAAAGTTTTTTTTATTTGACTTTGCATATTTAACATAATTTAATTTGTTTGTTTTTTGTTACAATTAATTTATGGAAGTTATTACAGATAACACATTGCATGCTAACTTTTCCATTGCTATATAGTAAACACACTATTAAATAGATTGCGTGATCCAATTTATCCTTTGTATTGCATATACTTTGGCCTACAACACGTGAACAAACATTGCTTGAGAGCTTAATCAAATTGCAGGTTAAATCGTGAAATTTTGCACAGCTGTGCAATTTATCTCAAAAATCAATCAAACCATCCACATTAACGACCCCCGGGTCTTTTGTGGTCTCTATTGCAAGTTTCTGCTCGAACCTAGGAGTCCGAAGGCTTGAATGGGGAGAGCACCCAAACCTCTTTTACTCCAAGGAACCTTCCACCCCAGTGTTTGAACTGACGACCTTTGGATTGCGAGTCCAACCGCCGCCAGTGATTCCACCGGAGTAGGCTTGGTTTGGTGTGTTGTTTGTACTTATGGCATGGAGACGACTCAATGTCGTCGACTCATACACCTGGAATGACTTAACGGCCTAACAACCAAGGCCGGGACCGACATTTTACTTCCTCATCCGATGGAAGGTTGGAGCAGATGGGAATCGAACCCAGAATCATCCGCTTACAAAGCGGACAGCGTAACCATTCGGCCACGCACTGCCACAATGTATCTACTTCCTGCAATAAAATAGCACACAAGTTATTGTTTTAGCAACAATTTAAACCAAGCCTGTTAACCTTTTTTGACTCCCTTTTCACAATTTTGTTCAGTGAAATAATTGATCAAAAATATGTGCATTTGTTTTTTTGTCTTCACAATAAAAAAAAAGTTTGATTTGTTAGGTTGAATAAAATCATTATTTAATAGAACCAATTTTTCAAAGTTATTTTACCTCAACTAAGGCCGATGCAAATATTTTTCAAAGTTTTTGTCCCTCGGCTCTGGCCGTGGTCAAGGGGGGGGGGGAGGGGGGAGAGGGCAAAAATAAATAAATAACAAGCCATAGTATCAACTTTTATTTGCAAAAAAGTGTTTAAAAAAATGTAAGATTAGACGAAAACAAAAATTTTATCGAAAAAAAAAAAACATTTTGCGATACTAAACATCAAAAATTTTCAATAATTCGAAAGATTTTTTAAATCATCCCAATCATGCTAAAAATGATTCTAAATGCAGGGAAATGCATTTTGAATTGATTTCAGCTATATGCATTTAAATTTCCATTGAAACTTTGAAGTTTTTTGAAAAAAAAAAAGGTTTTCTACCCTCTGATTTTTCGGACCAACTTTGAACTTTGACAAAAACTTTAAATATGTTAAATCACACTTAAACCATTACCCTTCAACGATAGATTTAATCGTTGAATGAAGGAACCGGACATAGTGTTAATCAAAATATCTGAGATCCAACTTCAGATAAGAGTATGAATGATCTTATTTTTTTTAAGTCATCGGACAGAACATTCAAATGCACATTGACAGGATTCATTTTTTTTTCTTTTTAATATTTTTCAACTGGTAAGTGTATTTTTTCTAAACCAGATTTAAAGTGTGAAAATTTAGGTTTTAAATCAAATATACCATTACTAAGGTTACTGCTATAGTTTTAAAGAAACAAATCTATGTTCATATTTAGTTAACTAAAATTTTAAAGTTTTTAACACAAATTATTTTAAGTTACATTAAATAAAAGATAGAATTTTGAATAAAATTCTTTGAATCTAGTTTTGTTTAAAAAAATTTCGATTTGTATTGCACTTTAAATATAATTCCAAGTATGAATCAGACGTTTTCATGCTTTATAAGTAATTCGCTCTAATGAAAATGCCAATAAATTGTAAGTTTTTTTCAAATTGTATTTCAGAACAAAAAACATAATGTTCGGAAACTAATATAATCTTCTTGTGGAAATTGTCGAACGAATTCAAAAATACATTTAGTTTTCCGATTCAAACTCATTTTCATTAAAAAAAATCATGATACATGGAAAAAAATAAATTCAACAAACTTTTAAAAAAAATATTAAAACTTCTTTTTGAAGTACTTTAAACACTTCTCTATCATGGTCAGTATGATTCCATACCACTCCGTTTGTATTTAATGTGTACTCTTAATTTCTTCATTTTGAGAAAAAAAAAAACTAAAACCTATGAATGTCTTCCCGGCTATCAAAGTCACTCCGGTATTCGTTACCTTTTAAAAAAAACATTATTCTATAAAACAACGTTTATCAGTTCAGCACCTTTTTTTTAATAAAAATTCACGATGCAATTTCAACATTTTAAAACATGACCAAATACATGATAACTCACAAAATATCCTCCTGATTCCTAGAAAATTATTTGCATAGTGCACTTAACGACATTACACAATCCCTTTTGTGCCCTTCAGCCAGACATCAATTGTGCAACTATTACGACTGGGCAGCAAGCATAACAGCTGATCCCGCGGTACTTATTTTCATCATCGTTTCCACCTCAGTAAAAGTTAATCAACGCGACACAAATTACACCTTCAAAGATGATAATTTTAATCAATGAAGAGGGCGTTATTCACCTTCGCCGGCTGTAGGTACAAAACCTGTGCGACATCCAGAGCTCGAACTTTCCAGCGTGTGTTATTAGTGCGAAACCGGCCTCGCGGTTACGGGTCGATGTCATCTGAACGGAGATACTACATAAAGCTTTGGGAGAGACTGCTTGGAAGGGCCTCCTGAACCGGAATCTCTCCATCGATCGAAATATTAAACCGGTTTGTTCTGGGCACGTGTTGCTCGTTCATTTGAGCGATTGGGAGTCAATAGATTTAAGAGAAGAAATTTAAAAAAAAAATCTCATTCCAAGTGGTGTTGATCGCTACAAGAATCCCGAATCTAAAATGAGAATATTGTGACCAACTCACAGCGTAAATGATACATCCCGATCTGGATTTTAACATTTTTTGCAAATCATCATGATTAAGTTAGTTGTTCGACCTGCAAACGAATGCCAATCAAAACAAAATGATCAACTTTTAATTCTTTTTTTTTACTTTCAGCTGCTGGCCATGCTTCTGGATTCCGTACGTCGTGGACACATGCAAGAACGCCAACCACTACTGCCCCAACTGTGGCGCCTACATCGGAACGTATCGGGGCTAGGGCCTGGGCCGACCCAGAATCCTCCTTCCTCGGCAATGCGATGTTAACGACCGCTTCAACCCTATTCCAGCTGCATTTCTAGCAAACAAAAAAAAGAAGAAAACCTTCCGCCAAGCCAGCCCTCACGTGGCCACTAGAAATGTCGACACGAGCAAATCGAGCAAACAAGAAGATTTGCTTAAGACTATTACTTTATACCAACGTGTGTGTTATCTGTGCACAAGATTGTACCGCGTAAAAGAAAACAAGGACTATCTTCATGTAATATACCCTGTAAACAAGTGCGACGACGCAAGGCGGGCAGGCAGACTTAGTGAGTAGTTTTAAGTGTATAAATAAAACCTTTTTGCTGTGTTGTAGTACTTAAGGTGCATCATAGACTGGGAGAGATGTGGATTTGAAGAACAAAAAAAAGGTGCAGTGGTAATGCTACAGGCATAACCATCATGACGAAGAACTTCGGACACAAAAGTTAATGATTTTTTTATAGTTTTATTATTTGCGTTTCTTGGCCACAAAATCAATCACGAAACGGTTATTTCTTAAGATCTATTTATTTCTGCTCTAAGATCTTATGGTATTTCTGCTCTAAGATCTTATGGTATTTTGACGTTGGATAACGTCTAAAGTTTTGAAACGCTTCACAGCTAATCGTAATGTCAAGATTTTCGTGCCAGTTGATTTGAAATCATTTCATCAATTAAACTTTTGGCATTGAACAATTTTTTAGAAATATTTTGAAATAATAAAAAGCCATTATCAGGACTCTAATTCATTACAAAGAGCCAGTCTGAACCATGTGTTAAAGATTTTCTTTGCGTCACAACAAATTTGAATCACATTAAACGATTTATTCCCACACATTACAAGACTTTTTTCTCGTTTTGACGTTTCTACGGCGTTCTCTCTGCCTTCCTACGGCATTCGCCACCTAGATTTCTTCGTTCCACGAAATCCCAAAACGAAAATCTATTTCATTTGCGTACTCAAATCACTCTCGACAGTCTACGAGGAAGGGACGACACAGCGGCAACAAAGATAGCTGAAGGCGGAGAAGCATCGCGGCGAAGGGGCAGACCGAACCTGGAAGGGTTCAATGTTGTTCACGATGGGGAAATGTTTTGGCAAGGCTCTTGCCAGCCATCGGCGACAGCCAAGTAAATTTCAACAGCAAGCATTAAAAAGCCCTTTTAAGGGGTCAAATTGATTACGAAAGAGTTATTCTCAATTTCAATAATTTCGCAATTATCGATTTATTACCCTCAGCGATTTATTACTCATATTGCCAAAAAGTTCAAGATGGTATGTCAGAGACATAACCGAAAGACATAGGACCAAACATTTTGCTAGTGGATTGCTAGTGAAATCTGGGATAAGATTATTGTATTTTGTTTCATAGATTTGTCGGCAAAATTGTCCTAAATGTTCCCCCAAGGTGAAATTTCCATGAGGGCACCGGCAACTCCAGGTTGTGGCCACTACTGTCGAAATGGCCATTTGCAGGTTCAATATCAAAACAATGAATTTTGATACCCATATTGCAACAACCCGTATGTTTCGGTTAATGTTACCATGGGCCCAAGAGGAACCTGCTTTGAGGGCACCGGCCACTCCAGGTTGTGGCCACTACTGTCGAAATGTCAATTTTAGTTCAGTATCAAAAACCATGAATTTTGATACCCATATTGCCACAACTCGTATGGTTCTGTAAATGTCCCCCGGGCCCCGGGAGAACCTGCGTCGAGGGCACCAGCCAGTACAGGTTGTGGCCACTACTGCCGAAATGGCCATTTTCATGTTCAGTATCAAAAACCATGAATTTTGATACCCATATTGCCAAAACTCGTATGGTTCTGTAAAAGGCCCTCCGGGCCCCGGGGGAACCTTCTTTGAGGGTACCGGCCACTCCAGGTTTTAGCCACCACTGCCAAAATGGCCATTATCATGTTCAGTATCAAAAACCATGAATTTTGATACCCATATTGCCAAAACTCATATGGTTCTGTAAAAGGCCCCGGGGGAACCTTCTTTGAGGGCACCGGCCACTCCAGGTTTTAGCCACCACTGCCGAAATGGCCATTTTCATGTTCAGTATCAAAAACCATGAATGTTGTTACCCATATTGCCACAACTCATATGGTTCTGTAAATGTCCCCCCAGGCCCCGGGGGAACCTGCTTTGAGATCACCGGCCACTCCAGGTTTTGGCCACCACTGTCGAAATGGCCATTTTCATGTTCAGTATCAAAAACCATAAATTTTGATACCCATATTGCCAAAACTCGTATGGTTCTGTAAATGTCCCCCCAGGCCCCGGGGGAACCTTCTTTGAGGGCACCGGCCACTCCAGGTTTTGGCCACCACTGTCGAAATGGCCATTTTCATGTTCAGTATCAAAAACCATAAATTTTGATACCCATATTGCCAAAACTCGTATGGTTCTGTAAATGTCCCCCCAGGCCCCAGGGGAACCTTCTTTGAGGGCACCGGCCACTCCAGGTTTTGGCCACCACTGGCGTAAACAAAATCTTTGAACGAATTGGGGGAAGCTTCCTGACTGACCCGGCTGTGCATCCCGGGGCCGTGACCAATTACACGAGCTCGTAGTAGATTCGTTGTACTAACCCATACAACAGGGCTACAACAATTTTCACACAGTCTACTAGGTTAAACGATTTTACTCCACTGCCTAAAAGTTGCCTCCGCTGGCGGTTTTGCTCGTCCCCGGGTGTATCTGTAGTTGGTCGCAGTCTTTGATGGCCTTTGGGAGCGTTCTTTTATTACGTAACGCGAAAAATCGGACGTTTAGACCCCCTCCCCCCCCCTCGTAACAAAATTTCCATACAAATTTTAAAAATTTTGTATGGAGCGTAACACGGCCTCCGACCCCCCCTCCCCCCCTACTGCGTTACGTAATAAAAGAACGCTCCCTTTTCAGGTGACGAATTTAGATACATCAATCGAACATCCGTGGAAGGGAAACTCGACGCATCGAACCCAATCAGCGTGTACCATGAAACGGGAGTGTGTATGTATGGTGTGTCATTCTACGGCATTCGCACACAATTTGCCCTCTTCGGTGCTGCTCTCCGATTCTCTCTCTCTCTCTCTCTCTCTCTCTCTCTCTCTCTCTCTCTCTCTCTCTCTCTCTAGAAAATAAAGGTAATTTTTCAGAAGAAATCCTTCTCCGGAAGAGAGAATTTGGGGCTCTCTCTCTCCCTGCTGCTGCTGCTTCACCCGTCTGCGGCTCAGATATTATGAGCCGACCCGACTTGTTCAGCATCTCGGTGGCAACTAAGTGGAGTGGAAAGGGTAGAACGCATTTTTATACTTCTACTTCGCTATTACTTCCCCTCTTTTCACAAGCACGCAAGATTTTTTCCACATTTTGCCGTTCCTACTGCATTCTCTCTGCCTTCCTACTGCATTCGCCACCAAGATTTGATCGTTCCGCGATATGCCAAAACAAAAATCTATAAATATAGGTCGATTTGTCATTTTCGCAATCATTTCACTCTCGACTTTCAACGAGGAAGGGACGACGCGTCAGCAAATGAGGAAAGGTGAAGGCGAGAAACAGACACGGTAGTCTCGAGCTGGGCCGCAGTTCCCGGTCGGACGAGTCAACCAAACCGGGAATACCTGACGGCGGAGATGCTTGAGCTGAGGATAAAGTTGAAGCGTTCAACGTCGTTTCGATGGGGCTTTTTCTGAGCCAGTGTTTTTTGAAGGCTGTTGCCAGCAATCGGCGACGGCTCCAAATTTTCGAAAAAGTTATTCTGACTTGTGCATTTTTGCAGCAGGCGATTTTTCTCTCTCCGTGCTCACACACACACACACACACACACACACACACAAGCGCGTATGACATTCTACCACACAGAAACAGTGGATTCATGCTACCTCTGTGTTGAAATGATTTTTATTCGATCTTTTTTTAAATTTTTAGGGAACATTCTTAGAGGGAAATTTTGAAGGAACAACTCTTTCGTGAGATATTTGGTGGCCCTGAAAAGGGCCGTTTGTTTATCAAATCTTTCACGAGGTGTAGTGCTTCATTCGGGCCGCTTCTCCGGTCAACGTTGAGGAAGATGTCCATGGCTTTGGTCTGGGTCAACCTGCATCAGCACCACGTTCCTAAGTGCTACTTGCGGCGGGGCTTTTGCTTCTTGTCCGTTACACTTGCGATGGTGGAGGAGCTGCTCTTCTTCTTTCCCGATGGTCTGCAGTGGCGATTCGTTCCGAAGTTCCGATCCTTCGGGGTGATGGCGGCCAGATTCGTTTCGTCAACCAGCGGACGGGCCGCGGGCTTGGCCGGTTTCCTCTCTCCTTCGGAACCTTGGCCTGTGGTTTGCTTCTCCTGCGGTGCAGCGGTTGTTCTTCGTTGTTTGTCCGTTGGGCTGCCTAGGGAAATTTTCGCCTTCTGCGCCCTCTTCTGCTGCAGCTGATGTGGCCTCGACGACGATCCAAAAATTATGAGCTGAAGTGGGGCGCAGCAGGCTGAGATTTTTGGACTGCACGCGCTTACACTCACACACACACACATATGTAATCGCTCGTAAATTTCGAGGTGATTCTGATAGAGTTATCTAAGCCCGCTCTCACGCACACTAGCACGCCATTTGTTTTGCTGGACTGTACAAAATTTAACCTCAATCTTTTTCGTGTACGTACACGCAATACATACGCACGTAGATAACTCTATTCCGAGGCTGGATTTAATTTCATTTCCGTTTTGCGTAACCGTGCAGCAACATCACAGAGGAGCAGCTACATTTTGATACCTTTATTGCCCCAACTCTTATGGTTCCGCCAATTTCAAATTCCATGTTCAGTATCAAAAACCCTGAAGTTTGATACTTATATTGCCCCAACTCTTATGGTTCCGCAAATGTCCCCTTATCGGAACATCCCCGGGGCCTACGGCCACTCCAGGTGGTGGCCACTACTGCCAAAATGTCATATTTCATGTCCAGTATCAAAAACGCTAAAGTTTGATACCCATATTCCCCCAACTCTTATGGTTCCGCAAATGTCCCTCTATCGGAACACCCCCGGGGCCTCCGGCCACTCCAGGTGGTGGCTACTACTGCCGAAATGTCAAATTTCATGTCCAGTATCAAAAACCCTAAAGTTTGATACCCATATTGCCCCAACTCTTATGGTTCCGCAAATGTCCCTCTATCGGAACACCCCCGGGGCCTCCGGCCACTCCAGGTGGTGGCTACTACTGCCGAAATGTCAAATTTCATGTCCAGTATCAAAAACCCTAAAGTTTGATACCCATATTGCCCTAACTCTTATGGTTCCCCAAATGTCCCCTTATCGGAACATTCCCGGGGCCTGCGGCCACTCCAGGTGGTGGCCACTACTGCCAAAATGTCAAATTTCATGTCCAGTATCAAAATCCCTTAAGTTTGATACCCATATTGCCCCAACTCTTATGATTCGGCAAATGTCCCCTTATCGGAACATCCCAGGGGCCTCCGGCCACTCCAGGTGGTGGCCACTACTGCCAAAATGTCATATTTCATGTCCAGTATCAAAATCCCTTAAGTATGATACCCATATTGCCCCAACTCTTATGGTTCCGCAAATGTCCCCTTATCGGAACATCCCAGGGGCCTCCGGCCACTCCAGGTGGTGGCCACTACTGCCAAAATGTCAAATTTCATGTCCAGTATCAAAATCCCTTAAGTTTGATACCCATATTGCCCCAACTCTTATGGTTCCGCAAATGTCCCCTTATCGGAACATCCCCGGGGCCTCCGGCCACTCCAGGTGGTGGCCACTACTGCCAAAATGTCAAATTTCATGTCCAGTATCAAAATCCCTTAAGTTTGATACCCATATTGCCCCAACTTTTATGGTTCCGCAAATGTCCCCTTATCGGAACATCCCCGGGGCCTCCGGCCACTCCAGGTGGTGGCCACTACTGCCAAAATGTCAAATTTCATGTCCAGTATCAAAATCCCTAAAGTTTGATACCCATATTGCCCCAACTCTTATGGTTCCCCAAATGTCCCCTTATCGGAACATTCCCGGGGCCTGCGGCCACTCCAGGTGGTGGCCACTACTGCCAAAATGTCAAATTTCATGTCCAGTATCAAAATCCCTTAAGTTTGATACCCATATTGCCCCAACTCTTATGATTCGGCAAATGTCCCCTTATCGGAACATCCCAGGGGCCTCCGGCCACTCCAGGTGGTGGCCACTACTGCCAAAATGTCATATTTCATGTCCAGTATCAAAATCCCTTAAGTATGATACCCATATTGCCCCAACTTTTATGGTTCCGCAAATGTCCCCTTATCGAAACATCCCCGGGGCCTCCGGCCACTCCAGGTGGTGGCCACTACTGCCAAAATGTCAAATTTCATGTCCAGTATCAAAATCCCTTAAGTTTGATACCCATATTGCCCCAACTCTTATGGTTCCGCAAATGTCCCCTTATCGGAACATCCCCGGGGCCTCCAGGTGGTGGCCACTACTGCCAAGCGCTTGCGAGAGGAGCTGAGCTCCTCTCGCTTCGGTGGTGGACCACCGACTGAAGCCAGCCTTCCGGTTTCCCATGGTTTTGTAGGGAAGCGGGAAGGCTAGTTCCTGAAGACGCCACCTAGTGGCGCTTGCGAGAGGAGCAGAGCTCCTCTCGCTTCGGTGGTAGACCACCGACTGAAGCCAGCTTTCAAATTTCCCGTGGTTTTGTAGGGAAGAGAGAATGCTGGCGCTCGCGAGAAGAGCTGAGCTCCTCTCGCTTCGGTGGTAGACCACCGACTAAACTAATGCTGTGGAGGGGGTGGCGTTTATATTTATATCAAAACCGTCGGCCGCGCTGCTTCTGTGATTTTCCCCTCTGCTTGGGGAAGGCGTTTCATTTTTCGGTTTCATTTCGCTTCGCGAAATTTTGGATTGCTACCCTGTATAGAGCCCTAAGACGAAGTTCTTCGTCAAAAAAAACGCGAAATAACGCGCAGTGAAGATGCAATAAAGTGTAGATAGGACCTGTTTAATAAATATTGTTACAACGCCGGTTGATGATGCGGTTGCAACGACGGGGCGCGCGAGTTCGTTGAACAAGGGAACGCCTTATTAGAAATATATTTACTATCTTTGCATTCCTGAACACTGTGAAAAGTAAATAAACGTTTACTATAAACTGTGAACAAACTCGTTTTTGATTTAGGTAATGATGCTTTGCTTGTTTTTAATTGCATGTGTCGGCGACCTTTATAAATAGCACGATATTTTCAGGTTGATCAAGTCTATTCACAATTAAGAATAAATGTGTTTCCAAATATTACATTAACTCTCACGAACCCAGAACGTTTTGCTTTAGTTTTCAACCGATTTGAGCGCTTGCGATTGCAAAATTAAGGCGTTTGTTACACCATCTAGTGAGATGTGACCTATCCCTCTAAACATAACCTCTTTAAGGAAAGGCAAAACTAACTGTCTCGAGTCATAAATCGAGGAAAATCTCTACTCAAAAAATGGGAAAACAATTTTGCATTGTAGGCAAAATCATAAAAATGATTAAAATATTGCTAAAATCAGAAAAAAATACTTAGGCCGTTGCAAATATTTATGTTTATGTCCCTCGACTCTGGTTGGGGTCGAAGGGGGGGGGGCAAACAAATAAAAAAATATGAAAATTGAAATAACAAGCTATGGTCTCAACATTTGAATGAAAAAAGTGTTTTAAAGTGCATTTTACACCTGGCCAGTTGTTTTGCAATCATTAGTATTCAAAATATCCAATTATTGAAGAGATTTTTTTTTCGCCGAAAAAAAAACTGTTTACTTTAAATTTAATTTAACTTAAAATATGATTTTAAATGCAGCAAAATGCATTTCTAATTGTTTTAAGTTGGTTAGACTTCTATTTCCTTTAAAATTGTGAAGTTTTTTGAAAAAACAAATCCAGAGTTTTTGCCTTCCTCACCTTACTGAGGAAAGGCTATAAAATCACTCGGAAAATGAACTTTTTAATTAGACCTCCTAGGGGAAATATACCCATTTTAATCATTCTAAGCCGTTCGACCAATTCTCATCACTTTTGCCTTTTTCCGCTATTAAATCAACATTTTCAGATGTATCAACAATTGAGGGTTGCTTGCTCACTTCTATTTGAGCTATTTATTACTTTGGAACAGTCAAAAACACTTTATGAAAGCTGTAATTCACGATCAAAGTGCTGATAGGCCGATAATAGAAATAGGCTGAGAAAGGGTATAGTTCCCCTACCTTCATTTGTACATATCGACTCAGAATCACCAGCTGAGCAAATGTCTGTGTGTTTGGCTGTATGTAGACATGTGTACCAAATCAATGTCACTGGAATATCTCGTCACAGGCTCAACCGATTTTAGCCGGAATGGTTTAAATCGATCCGTCTTAACGTCCCCTAAGTTGCTATTTAAATTCATGCAGTTTTATCATGTATTTAAAAAGTTATGTTAAAAAAACTGTTTCATATTAAATTAAAATTATGGTAAAAGGGTGGTTTTTTCGTGAAACCCTCACATGTTATATATTTTTAAAAAGCATATGAGAAGACCTTTTAGGTGGAGTAAGAATTTTCAAGATCTGACTTACCTATCTTAAATTACAAGCAGTTTAAAAAATGGTCTGAATTCACATAACCTCAACTGGTCGGGTCTGATCGCTACGAAAAAGCCGTGTAGAGGGATGCCATTTTCCTCAAAGGCCGTGTCTGTATAATCATGACAAAAAGTCTGTAGGTAGCCTGTTTTTTACTCATCACTTATTTTTATTAGGACCTCTTAGGTGCTGCGAACGTTAGGGGAGATCCATAAACATGTGGATACTTTAGGGGGGTTGGAATCACTATAAATGAAAGGAAGGCACCAACCACCTAAACGTGGATTAAGTAACGTTTTTTTTTAAAAAGGTCCAATAAACCAAATTTTCAGTTTTTGCTTTTTATGTGTTTTTTAGTACCCCTGACTCAAGGCGGTTTCAAAAACACCCAAAAAGCAAAAATTGGAAATTTGGTTTATTGGACCTTTTCAAAAAAACTCCAGAAATGTTTTGCCCCCTGATTTTTCCAACCGATTTAGGAGGAGGGGGGGGGCGACATAAACTTTGAAAAATATTTGCAACGGCCTTTAATCATAAAAATCAAAAATAAAAAATGATTTATTGTTGCTAAAAAAATCCTGATTTTTTTGTATGAAAATTGTCCACTACGGGTGTGGGGGGGGTTCAAGATTCCCAAAAAAGTGTCCACATGGTTTATGGATGGTCCCTGACCGGTTTTCACATAAACTCAATTTTTCAAAATCCGGATGAGCCGTAGAGATGTATGGTCAAAAATTATGCCGCCGAGTAATGCATTTTTGCAAAGAAAAGTGATTTTTGAAATAAAAACGTTATTTCATTCATGCAATATTTTGACCTAATTTTTAAATGCAAAATTGAGTTTGCTATCGAAAAGTACTTAACAAACCCCGTTTTCAAGATATAACTACCGAAAGTTTGATTTCAGCGAGATATTTTTGCAGTTTTAAGACTTTTTCTAATAGTGATCATGAGTGACCATTTCGGAAAAAATATTTTTTTGATTCAGAAAATTAGCTATACAATTGTCTAAGAGACCTCTGGTTGCTGAGACACAGCTGCTTAAAGAGATAAAAACAGGTAAATTGAAGTTTTCTAAGTCTCACCCAACCAACCCTCCATTTCTAATGTCGATATCTCAGCAACTAATGGTTCGATTTTTAATGTTGAAACACAGCCCGGGGAATGTGTCCTCTATGTTTTCATTTTCGACTTTCAATTGTATTTTTTTATTTGTATAAAACTTTTTCCATCGGTTTCTAATTTTCTTCGTTGGTTTCTCCTTAAAAATCTTCATACAAAATTTGGGCCTGTCCATAGTTATCACGAAATATTGCGTTTCTCAAAAAAAGGTACACGCAAAAAAGTCCGTTCGCGTAAACGTGAACAACGTACCATGAAAATAGGAAACAAAGCAAATTTTATGATAAGATTTTGCACCGTGAACAAATGCATGATTGCAACCGATTTCCATGAACGTTTGTTCACGAAAAACCGTAACGCCAGGTCTGGTTACGTTTTTCCTGATCTCGTATTCATAAACTTCGTTCATGGTAATGGGAAACAAATCATACATTTGTTCACGCTCATGCGAACAAAAAGCATGAAATTTTTCTTCGGGGGAATTTTGTGGGCGTTGCCACAGCTTTGAAACAGAGGCGAAGAACGTTCAGAAATCCTTATACGGAAAAGTGACAGTTGCAGGGTATCATTCAATTATTACGTAACTATAACTATTTAATTTTGGCCCGGGTACGGATATATTTAGCTGCAATCAGTTATTCGCATACCAAAATTAGATAATTTAACCGATTTTGGATTTTTTGGCCGCAGACGAAAGATACTAAGAACCTGCTTTAATGGAGCAATGCCGACGGAACCTGGTCCAACCTGGCCACTCCGGAACGGGTCACCGGTAACCGGTGACCATTTGGGGACACTTCGGAATTTGCAAGGAACCATGTCATGTGACATATCAAAATTCATCAAATTAAAAACTACGACCATTACAAGTGATGCCAACGTCCTCTGGCCCAACCTGGCCACTCCGGAACGGGTCACCGGTAACCGGTGGCCACTTGGGGACACTTCGGAATTTTCAAGGAACTATGTCATGTGACATATTAAAATTCATCAAATCAAAAACTATGACCATTACAAGTGATGCCAACGTCCTCTGATCCAAACTGGCCACTTCGGAACGGGCCACCGGTAACCGGTGGCCACTTGGGGACACTTCGGAAATTGCAAGGAACCATGTCATGTGACATATCAAAATTCATCAAATTAAAAACTATGACCATTTTAAGTGATGCCAACGTCCTCTGGACCAACCTGGCCACTCCGAAACGGGTCACCGGTAACCGGTGGCCACTTGGGGACACTTCGGAATTTGCAAGGAACCATGTCATGTGACATATTAAAATTCATCAAATCAAAAACTATGACCATTACAAGTGATGCCAACGTCCTCTGGTCCAAGCTGGCCACCTCGGAACGGGTCACCGGTAACCGGTGGCCACTTGGGGACACTTCGGAATTTGCAAGGAACCATGTCATGTGACATATTAAAATTCATCAAATCAAAAACTATGACCATTACAAGTGATGCCAACGTCCTCTGATCCAAACTGGCCACTTCGGAACGGGCCACCGGTAACCGGTGGCCACTTGGGGACACTTCGGAAATTGCAAGGAACCATGTCATGTGACATATCAAAATTCATCAAATTAAAAACTATGACCATTTTAAGTGATGCCAACGTCCTCTGGACCAACCTGGCCACTCCGAAACGGGTCACCGGTAACCGGTGGCCACTTGGGGACACTTCGGAATTTGCAAGGAACCATGTCATGTGACATATTAAAATTCATCAAATCAAAAACTATGACCATTACAAGTGATGCCAACGTCCTCTGGTCCAAGCTGGCCACCTCGGAACGGGTCACCGGTAACCGGTGGCCACTTGGGGACACTTCGGAATTTGCAAGGAACCATGTCATGTGACATATTAAAATTCATCAAATCAAAAACTATGACCATTACAAGTGATGCCAACGTCCTCTGGACCAACCTGGCCACTCCGAAACGGGTCACCGGTAACCGGTGGCCACTTGGGGACACTTCGGAATTTGCAAGGAACCATGTCATGTGACATATTAAAATTCATCAAATTAAAAACTATGACCATTACAACTGATGCCAACGTCCTCTGGCCCAACCTGGCCACTCCGGAACGGGTCACCGGTAACCGGTGGCCACTTGGGGACACTTCGGAATTTGCAAGGAACCATGTCATGTGACATATTAAAATTCATCAAATCAAAAACTATGACCATTACAAGTGATGCCAACGTCCTCTGGTCCAAGCTGGCCACCTCGGAACGGGTCACCGGTAACCGGTGGCCACTTGGGGACACTTCGGAAATTGCAAGGA